>NC_092209.1:57577370-57698590 GCF_043381705.1 Parasteatoda tepidariorum | reverse complement strand
TTTTTAATGATAACAAAATGCGGATAAAAAAAATAAAACATTATTTGAAGTAGATTATTATCGAATAATCATAATCTTAGATTACATATTTTTAATAATGTTATTTAAGAAAAAAAAACATTGCTTAAGAAAAAGCTTCTTAGTTGTGCTTTTCAAAATAGTTTTCAATGTAAGTAAAATGATAGTATTGGCGTTTTTCTTGAAGGCCAAATTTCAAAGCAAAAAGCAACCCATTCAGAAGAAACTTAGGGGAAGGATAATAGTTTGAGTAATTGAGGTAAACTGCCAACCCTTCTCTTTGTTCGTCCTCCCCTTAACTGACCCCCATTTCTTTCCCCACCCAAGAATCTCTTTTTCTACTCTCCCTACCCCAAAAAAACAAGACCGTCACGAAACGACACTTGCCGTAGTTTGCTTGTAAATGTCTTTTCATGACGCTTCGGATGCAAAGGGTTAATTAGTATATTTGAGGTCGCCCCTTTGAAACATTAAGACTGAGTCCTAAAATGTGAAGATCCAATCATTATATTAAAAATTAATCAGGGTGGTCTGCTTATTTTTTTGCACACTGTAAGAGTATAAATATTCATTTTAATTTTTTGGGGGTATTTTTTAGCTAAAATGTTTGTTAAGTGCTGACATCTAGTTAAACTAAACTAATTATCTCTAAACACATTACAAATAGTCTGATATTACTATGACATGGTGTATAAATTGAGAAATAAACATGACTCTAGGCATAAGATAAAGATTGTTTTAATCTTTATGGCACTTTACTTTTCAAAAGAAATATTAGTTGAAGTTAGTTATAGCACAAGAAACAGAGGGCGAAACTTCCCCCTTTCATCTTGACAAGAGAGAAAAGAAAGGGGTTGGTTAATGTACAATTTTAGAATCTTTAAGAAAAATGAAAATAGAAATTTAAGCACACCAAACGTCACTAGTTAATATTTAAGTGGAGAAAAAAAATGAGAACACTAGTGATATTTAACAAGACAAGAATTTTATCAAAAAAATTTCTTAACTGAAAACGTGACTACTTTTATCGTGAACAAATATTTTGTCCACTTTCAAGTTGACATTAACAAGGTATGACTGTATAATATTTGAGATTGTATTATTACTAGTGCACAGACTTCTTAGAGTCCCTCCATATCTCTATCTATTGCAATATCATAACAGTACAAATATTTTTCAAAACGAAACTCATGCATTTGATTCGTGATTCTTAAGAATATTTGATAGAAAATTTTTCCCACAGTGTTTGGAAAAAAGTACAGATTCCACTTGTTTGATTTAAAAATGATTTAAGAAGAAAAGAAATTTTTTAAAAAAAGAGAGAGGGCTTACTAAAAAAATAACAAGGTAAATTGCTTTGGTTGCTTTACAATTTTAACAAAATATTTAACTTAGGTAACTAAGTAGAAAGAAAGCAAAAACAAAAGAATAATTTCATATTTAATAAACACAGCAGTTTAAATTGAACAGAATTTATTCTATTACTTACTTCACCACACACTTCCATGTGCCTTTTCATATCTTTATATGCAACAACATCATAGCAGTTTGGACATTTTGCAGAACGAAACCCACAACTTGTTTCATGATTCTCAAGAACATTTGATGGAAAACTTTTTTTACAGTGTTGGCATGAAGGTTCTGATTCTCTTTTTCCGATCTAAAAAAAAGGTTTAAGAAGTAAATAAATTACAGAGAGAACTTCTTCAGGAAAATCACAAGGCAGCCTGTCTTAATTACCTTCTAATTGTGACAATATTTTTATTTTTGGTAAATCAGCAGAAGAAACATAATGCAATAATAACAAGAACAGAAAAAACATATTTTCAGAATAACTAACAAGAGCATTTTAAATATAATACAATTTTATTACTTGTCCACAAATTTCCATGTGCTTCTTCCTATCTTTATATGCAACAACATCATAGCAGTTTGGACATTTTGCAGAACGAAACCCACAACTTGTTTCATGATTCTCAAGAACATTTGATGGAAAACTTTTTTTACAGTGTTGGCATGAAGGCTCTGATTCTCTTTTTCCGATCTAAAATGAATGGTTTAAGAAGTAAATAAATTAAAGAGAGAACTTCCTCAGGAAAATCACAAGGCTAATTACCTTAATTAGGCTAATGTCTTAATTACCTTCTAATTGTGACTATATTTTTATTTTTGGTAAATCAGCAGAAGAAACATAATGCAATAATAACAAGAACAGAAAAAACATATTTTCAGAATAACTAAAAAGAGCATTTTAAATATAATAATACAATTTTATTACTTGTCCACAAATTTCCATGTGCTTCCTCCTATCTTTATATGCAACAACATCATAGCAGTTTGGACATTTTGCAGAACGAAACCCACAACTTGTTTCATGATTCTCAAGAACATTTGATGGAAAACTTTTTTCACAGTGTTGGCATGAAGGTTCTGATTCTCTTTTTCCGATCTAAAATGAATGATTTAAGAAGTAAATAAATTAAAGAGAGAACTTCTTCAGGAAAATCACAAGGCAGTCTGCCTTAATCAAGGATAGTGCCAGACTTTGCCTGACAAGGGGTCAAGTCTCTCAACAAAACAATTTAAAATATTTAAATTAAAACGAATTTTATACTTTACATTTTTTTCTCACATCATTTTTTCAAGTGTGTTTCTAAGAATCTTAAATCACTAATATTGATACCATAATGTGCAGATACATTTCTATGTAAATTTAAATCACATTTTTTTTTCTGTTACCGATGTATTTTGTACTGTATGGTGCAATTTACCTCACATTGTAAGTTTAAAAATTACTTCCGTAATAAAGAAAAATAGTTGTAGCTGTCAAAAAAGTCTACGCTTCTTACTCTCATAACACAAAAATTATTCAATAATAAAAATTTGAAATTTCATGCACATTTAACATAACATGAAAATGTTATTTTTAAATGCATCAATTCGCTTTTGAATCATTTAAATGTTTTGCAAGTAAATTTATAAATACATTTTTTGCATCCATGTATTCTATCTAAAAATATCATGCCCCCTTTTGAATGAACTTCGAAATAGTTATGCCTTTTAAATTTTAATATTAAATTTTTTTATTGTTACACAGCATAATTTTACTGACAAAAAAAAGGTTATTTTAGTCATGGGACTTGATGATAATATGAATTGTAAATAAATGCAAAGAGATTTTTTAAATTTCATTTCGCTTCATGATTCCCTTTTCTTTTCAAAGATGCTTTTAAAATAAACATCTATGTTCGGCAAAATGCTAATTTCTCCATTTGAGAAAAAGAGTGAATCCATCGGTTTAAAATATAAAATTTAAACAATATAGCTCAAATTTGTAATGATTTTCCATTTTACAAATTTTAAACTTGCGTCTGAGAAACGAATATTTACTAACTTACATTATAGAAAAAAAATTGCCAAATATGGCTGCTGTTTGTCTGCCTATGTTTTCCTTTCTCTGCAGAGCAGCTGAAAGCAAACTTTCCACCAAGATTTCTAATTCGCCCTGCAAAAGCTTCTTACATATTGGCATACGCCTGCAACGAATAACCTTCACGCAGCTAATCACCATATATTAATGTGAACGTTCTTCCCTCTACGATTTAAATTTGCTCTTGCTTTTATAGTTACGAATTTTAAGTCACAAAAAATTAAAGGGTCAAAAGATCAAAATTCGAAAAATATGAGTTTTTTTTTTATTTCTCAAGATTTATTTGACCGATTTTGCTTAAATTTTGTATTTAAACATTTAAAATTGCATTCTTTCAAATGATGAAACATTTTTTATACCTAACATATCTATAGTTTTAGACTTTTATTAAGTAAAGTAATAATAAACGTTTACTAAAAGTTATATTATGCATGAAATTATCCTTAGAAAAACGAAAAAGGTTGGAATTGATTGATATGATTGGAATTGTTTGCAAAATTTTTTCAATTCACTTTAAAAAAAAATCGGGATATAGTGAAATACGCAAAAACTAAAGTTTTCATTAAAGGGTCCAAACTTTCAAACACGCTCCTGAAAAACTGCTAAAACAATATTTCTAGATTGAAGCTAATATATTTTGGGGGTCAGAAATCCGAATAAGTCGAAAAAAGGTATGTTTAATCAGAGAAAGTATTTTTTATGTCAAATTTCCCAACTTAAAATATCGCTTGCACAAATTAATTAGTTTATTTGACGTCACCCTCTCGAACCATTAGGCAAGAGTCCTAGAACAAGATCCGAACTTCAGGTGAAAAATTATTCCGGAGGGTCCATTTATTTTTTTTCAGCACTGTACATTCATATAACATGTCAATATTGCTAATAATAGCAAAATATTTTTTCAATTTTATATAGAAAGGTATTTTAACTGGTGGTTATCCACATACATATGCTTTGATAACTTTAAGGATCATGATTGAAAGAGAAAAATAAAGTCAAATGATGTTCACTTTCAATATTAATATCAGATATAAAAAAATAAAAATGTCTTCCATTTTGTCCTCTTTCATTTATTTTAATAATAGAAAAATGCATTTCCCTTTAACGAATTTTTGCTGCTATTGCGGAAAGCTAATATACATACATACATATATATTTAACTCATTATAAAAAAAGAATTTTTGCATCTTAAACATTAATGTTTTGAAGGCATTGTAATATCGGAGATCCCGCAATATCAGACATCTCGATATATCAAGCTTTCACTGCACTTTAGTCTGCAAAAATACGAAAGGAAATTTTGGTTTAAAGAACAAATATTTGCACCTATGAAAAGTGTATTAAAATTATACTAAATTAGTTTTGATATATATTGCAAAAAATTTCGAAGAAAAATTTTTTTTTTTTTTTTAATGGAAATTTTTTTAAAAGCATTTCTTTAAGTTTTAAAACATATTAAATTCAAACATATTAAGTTTTGCCATTCCTACATCTCACAATTTTGGAGAAAGCGGTGTCTATAATACAAATATCCAACAAATAAATAAATAAAATGGGGCGTAATAGAATAAAGTCTTATTTTTGCGGCGTAATAGAATAAATTCTTATTTTTGTCGTGTTTTTTTTTATTCAAAAAAAACTTTTCTCTACAGGAAAGAATAGCATGTGCATTTTAAGTACAAAATGATTCAGGTCTTCTTTATTGTAGTTCATAAGACAACTTGGTAGTCTATTTTAATATATTAACTCTTTTATGAGCAATTATAATTGAGTTTATTAACATATNGTTTAATAGCATATACTATAAATATTTACACTATTTAAGAGAAAATTATTAAAAAAAAAGTTTGACAGAACAAACTTAGTTTTTCCAAATAATTTAAAAATCGAATTCTTTACATTAAATGGTGAGACGTTTAACCAAATACTTTTCTTTATTGAATACGGAGAATGTGTACAGGCATTAGTCAGTCTAAAAAAGTGTGGTAACGTGAGTATGATGGGGTAGGAGCTAGGAATAACTTTCCATATGGGCACAAACAAAAGACTTGTCTTTCAGAGTTTTCTGAGGAAAAGTGAACAGGAAGTTGGCGGTAAAGTGCAAGTAAAAAAGACACATTTTCATCTTTAAGTTTTGAATTTATTCTCATTAACAAAAAATAAAATAAAATAAAAAATATAAAAAAGCTAGATTTTTTTAAGAATGTAATTATATTTCTTTTCAAGGCAGTAGTGTTTTCCTGGCGATATTTAAGTTCGTCTCGATAGAGGGGCAATCGCCCCCTCTGACAACGCCTTGGTCTTAATTACTTCTAATTGTGACAATATTTTTATTTTTTGGTAAATCAACAGAGGGAAAGCAAAAACAGACAAAATATATTTTTAGAATTAAAAAAAATAACATTTTAAATATAATAATATAATTTTATTACTTGTCCACAAACTTCCATGTGCTTCTTCATATCTTTATAACTAACAACTTCATAGCAGTTTGGACATTTTTCAGGACGAAACCCACAACTTGTTTCATGATTCTCAAGAATATTGGATGGGAAATGTTTTTCACAGTGTTGACATGAAGGTTCCGATTCCCTTTTTCTGACCTAAAATAAATGATTTAAGAAGTAAATAAATTAAAGAATGAACTTCTTCAGGAAAATTACAAGACAGCATGTCTTAATTATCTTCTGATTGCGACATTTTTGTTTTGTTTTTTTGGGTAAATCAACAGAGGGAAAGCTAAAACAGGCAAAATATATTTTTAGAATTAATAAAAAGAGCATTTTAAATATAATGATATAATTTTATTACTTGGCCACAAACTTCCATATGCATCTTCATATTTTTATATGTAACAAAATCATGGCAGTATGGACATTTTTCAGGACGAAGCTCACAACTTGTTTCATGTTTCTTAAGAATATTGAATGGGAAATTTCTCCCACAGTGCTGGCATGATGGTTCTGATTCTCTTCTTCTGACCTAAATCAAATGATTTAAGAAATAAATGAATTAAAAAAAAGACTTCTATATTAGAATTATGAGGTATTTGCTTTCATTTTCTTCCTATTTTAAGAAAAATTTTGCAACAGCAAGTTGACAGAGTGAAAGCAGGCATTTAACAAATAATATTTAAGATTTTAATTTTTTTAAAAAAACATCTAACTAGATGATAATAGAAATATTTAAATATTATATTGAAATTTCTACTTACTTAATAAAACAGTTTAAATTGGTAAATGTAAGAATTTTGCAAAAATAAATAAATAAATAAATAAAATTGGATTTTTATTAAAGGTAAAAGATATTTAACTCATTTGGTCAGTGTTATGCACACTAAATCTAATTTTTACACAATTTGAAATCTCTAAATGGATTGTGATCTTTTATCAAATATACAAATTCCTTTGAAAACAAGGACAAGATAAGAATAAAAGATGTATGCCAAGTTAATATTCTATCAAATCTACCAAGTTAATATTCCATCTTTGCATAAACTTTGCTTTGAAAGCGCAGTGTACGCTTATGTAACAAAAGAAAATGGGAACCTGCTAATTCTTAAAAAGTACTATTTATTCCTACATCTTGATTAATACAATTTATTTAAGACTCAATAAATGTTTTGATTTTATGCCCCTTAAGAATTTGACAGGTTTTAGCAATGATTAAGGAACTTTTCAATTGAGTTCAAATTCCCAGTCATAGGCAATAGATAAGTTTTCTGTTTAGTTCCTCAGACTTCTGAAGCATAAATTCTTATAAGGTGATACTGAGAAAGACAACTGAATTACCGTTTTACAAGACAAGGTATAGAATTATTGTAAAACCAATTTATTGGTCAGATTGATAATAAACTAACTTAGAAATTTGATTTAGTTTAAATAAATGCAAAATTTGATTTAGTTTAAATAAATGCAGTCATTTAAAATATTAAACAGGAATAAATACTTACTTTATAATCATCAATAATACTTTATAAACAAGCTGCGCAAACTATCAAAATAACTGTTATGATCATAGAAGTGTTTTTTGTATGTTCTTTTTTTTTTTTTAGAATACAAAAAGCTATTTTTATTCTAATTTTGATATTTATTGGCCTTTTCTTGTTTAATTTATGAATGACTTGAGTGCAAATGTGTGCTTACGTGATAAGTTTCAGAATAAGAGGAATTACCTTTAATTACTAATTAATCAAAAAGGATAAAGCACCACTGATATAAGGTTGACTTTAATCATTTCAAATATTTTTTGTTGTTTAAAATCAATAATTAGAACAAAAAAAATCAATAAATAAATAAAATTTTACATTAAAAAAAAAAAAAAAAAAAAGCANCGGGTGGGTGACCACTTGGATCAGTCTGCGTAGAGATCGAGGGTGTGCGGTATTGGTCCTCGTTAAAATGCGCTGCCGTAAAGTGCTCGACTTCGCGCGCAGGTCGTTGGGCTACCGAAGCGGGGGTGCCATCCCCTCTGCAGAGGATCAAAATTGTGATGGAATGTCTTCGGATCATCCTCAGGGGTGTTTCCCAGACCGTCGCCAATTGCCCATTGTGCAGCTCTAGTGCGACGTAAATGAACTACATCAAGAACTACAACTAAAAAAAATTGAATTTGGATATTAATTGGCTATCCTCATGGATAGACTTACAAAAGGCAAAATCTGAAATTGTTGAAGATAAAAATAACTCGTTCGTTCTTAATGCACAAAAATTTAATTTGAATAATCTAAGGAATAGACAACTTCAATTTATGTATGAAAATGTGATTCTTGGTTAAATATTAGAATAATATGTCATAAAATGCTACACTTCATATCACATAATGAGTGTTATTTATAAAAATATTGAAACAAAAAAATTTAACAAGCTATAATTACTTTTTGGCAAATTTCAAGGTGATGATCTAACTCTGACATTTGAACAGACTCGTGGCATTGGCGGCAGATTTTGAAACGAGCTCTACAATATAATTGATGACTTTGAAATTCCTTCCAGGAAAATTTTTGCTCACAATGTTCACAAAAATACGAAGACTGTCGATGATTTTCCTAAATTAAAATTTTAAAAATAAAATGTGTACTTTCCAACTTAAAAAAAGAGCTAACATTAAAAATTTACTGAATTTAAATTTCTATTCACCTGCATTGCATACAACTGATTTTTAAACTTAATAATAAGAGAGGATGAGGATACAAATAATAACAAACATAAATTTTCTGAGAAAATAAGATGTTTGGAAAAAACTAAGTAATGCTTGCTCATAAGGAAATTTTTTTAATAAAAACCTTTTCATTTATACTGAAAAAGTTATGTTAATTTGAAATAACCAAAGAATTTACTTCTAAAATATATTTGTACTACATTGAAACCTCACCTTACAGACTAAGACAAACACTGCAAAATGTGGATATTTTTTTTTTAAATTCCAGACTGTCTTTTGTGAATAAACTTTGTATATCCCTAATATAGGACAGACACTCTCTTAACCAGACATAAACAGTAACTTATAGATAAAAAAAAAACTTATTAAATCCCTAGGACACTATACCAAGGGACAAACATGGTAAAATTCTCTTTCACTCTCATAAGTAATTTAAAATTTTAGATATAGAAAAAATGAGTTCAGGTAAACCTAGAGTTTACTATGAACTTTTCAAATGCTGATTTTTTTTCTTTCAAAATATCAAAATGCAAACACATTATGGCAGGATAACTAAGGTTTATGCAGCGGGGAAGTAATCCTGCAATAATGTGCCTGCATTTTGCTATTTAGAAATAAAAAAATATCAGCATTTGAAACTTCAAAATTTACCTGAATCAACTTCTTGCTACACTTTAAAATAATAATAGAAATGGAACAAAATTTGCCATGAAAAGTTTATCCTGCAACATACCATCCTCTTAAAGCAAACTTGTAATAATTTGCAATAAAGTTTTTTTTTTTTTTTTTTTTTTAAAAAATTTAGATTTTACTTATGTGCAAGTGTTTTTTATGGACGAAATAGAGGTGTAAAAAGGACAAATATCCGAGAAAGAAATCTACAAAATAACATTTCTTAACAGCTTTCTAATGGTGATTGAGTGCATTAATGGGATTATTCCATTATTAGGGGGGGGATAGGGGCATTATAGGGATGATCTGTATTATAGGGAGGGTAAAGAGATATTTCATATTATGAATTGTATACTCACCACTTACCACACCATTTACTAATCATTAATACAATTTTCAACAAACTTTGAAATTGGTTGACAAAATGTCATTTGATATATTATGTTACCAACATTTAATTTTGATTGAATATGAAAAAGGATTTTACAATTTGCACTTCTGAATTATTATAGTCCAGAGAGAGTTCTTAACTTAACATTATAAACCAATAACTCTTTAAAAATATAAACTTTTATTTTTATAAGTATTCTTTTTATTGTAAAATCTCCTATCTTCCAAATCTGCATCAAAAATTTTTAACATTAAAAGAAAGTACAGAGGAATTTCGATTTTAGGTTTTCCATCGGACTAGTGTTAAAAGATGCGGAAAAGGGAGAAAGCATAAAATCTGGGTAAAAAAAATACAAGCAAATTTTTTAAAAACTGACAGTTAAGACTATTAGAAAAATGTGTATTACTTACTTGTTTTTATATATAATTTCAACAATATTCCCCACAATACTAATTAATGTTTGCAAATTTGCCTTTTGGGTATACACATGCAAATAATAAATATTGTTTCAGATTTTAAATTCTTAATCAGTTGTAGGTTTTCATCACTATCATCTTAAACAGACATTAAAGGAATTGAAAAGTAATAGGGTGCATGTTGCAGTCGATATATGCAGCATCTTAGGCCGCAAAATTTTATTCCGAAGGCTTAATGTTTCTGTTGGATACTGAGAAGCCAGCTTTATTGAAGTCATTTGTAATGCATTTTAGTAGACACTGTCCTATATTGTCCTATATACTCTGGTTTAAATAAATATGAATATAATTCATTATTAAATTAAATAATTAAAATTTACTACATTATATTTCTCAATTAGCATGTTCTTTTAAAAAGTAAAATGAACCTCCTGAGTGGATATTTTTTCTGTTCTAAATATGTTTGCATCACTGAGTTTTTACAGTACAAGAGAAATTTTTCAAATACTTAATATAGTTGAACTAAACATAATATGTTTGTACTTCAAGTAAATTCTAAAAACTAACCCTTTTTTTAAATGAAATTGTGGAAATTAAGTTCATTTTAAAAAAATTCGTTTATTTTAAATTAAAAAAAAAATTTTTTTTTCAATAAATGTTTTCAGATACGCATAAATATGAAGTATTCAATAAATATAGTAAGCAAGGGGTAGAATTTATTGTGACCATTTCATCCAAGGTTTCTTTAAAAGCAGTTAGAAATTTCAGGTTTCAGGCTTTTCACTTACAAAAACAAATGTGAAGAACTCATTAAGTCTTTCTTACAAAGTAATTTGAAATAGCTCGACAAGTTGTATCAATCTAAATGTCTTTATAAAAAGTACCACCTTTTTGGCCTAAAACAGCTAAGTTTAAAAAAGAAGAAGAAAAAAATACTTGATGTTCTTGTAGAACATAATAAAAAAGAGGTTAACTTTTGAAACTAAGAATCAAAACATTGTGGTAATGTAAAGTCAGTACTTGTTTACATTATTTCAAACAATTCATATAAATTAAAAAAAACATTTTAAAACCAAATGAGACAGATAATTCATCAGACATTATCATAATTCTAACCAGGGTTGGCAAGATTTTGCCGCAGGTGGAAAAAACCATGGTAATTACCAGTAAAAACCGTCCTCGCAAAAACAGGTTTTTGCCAAGCAAATTGGCAAAAACCTATATTTTCCAAGCTGAGAGGACAAAAACACATTTTTGATACAAAATTATTCCTAAAATTGAAATATATACTATAAATATAAATAATTACAAAAAAATTAACAAAATTATTATTCCATAATTAAATCATAATGTAATAATATATCATTTTAGTAGTTTAAAACATTATTGATTGGAAAATTTGTGATTATTCTTTTTTTCCAGTGAAATGAACTTATTTTAAATTAATATAACAATAATTTAAAGCATAAAATATCTATCAACATGTGTAGTTAATTATTGCACAAATAATAATTTTTTATAATAAATAATATTATACAAATAATATTTATTTGTAAATAAACATTTACTTAAGGATTCTAAAATGAAAACAGGTCAAAAACTTTCAATTTTTAAAATATTATTACCCTTATATTAATTATTATGCTAAAAATAATTTTTTCATGTAATGTATCAAAATTATTATTCCTTATAATTGATTTAAATTTGTTTCACGCATTTTGTAATAATATTTAATCAGTAATTTAGATAATTTGGTTTTTGCCAGTTTTTACCAGTTTTTGCCACTGTCCTGGCAAAAACCCCTTTTTGCCGGCAAAAACTACAACCTTGATTCTAACTATGCCTAAATTAAATAAAAGTGGTACATATTTACAATGAAAATATATGTACATATTATATACATGAATTGTGAAAAAATTATCAGTAAATTTATGATTGGTAAAACAAAGTATACACAGCCAAACCTTGTTAAGACGAAAATGCTTCATAAAAATTTTCCTTAAGATAAAGGTAAATAGTTTCCTAAATATGTTACCTAGTAAAATAATTACATAGTTGATTGCAAAAATAAAAATCAAACATTTCCCATTCAAGAAAAAGTAAATATTGCACCTAATGAAAATCAATTCCTCATTGACTTAAGTTTTGAATATAGTCTTTAAAGCAACAGCTGCTGTAAAAACTGATCAGTGTTTTTATTTCAGTAAAGAATTCCAGTTGTGCTTAAAACAATATGGAAAAGGTGGATTCTTAAAAAAATTTCCAATTTTGTATTAATGACGTTTGACTGCATTAAATTACTCAGTCGGTTTAAAAAGTTAAGCAAAATACAATACAAAAGGTGTGAAAAAATTATCAGTCAATTTATGCAAGGAAAAATGAACATGTATTACTTTGCCGCAAAAATCCCCATGCTCTTTTAGATCTTTAAGTTTAACACGATCTCTACACTTCAAACATTCTTCAGAGCGGAATACACAACTCCTCACATGATCACCATAATTTTCTACAGGAAATTTTGATTCACAATAACTGCAAAGCATCTGTGTCTTCAATACATTATTCTGTAATTGAAAGAAAAAAATAACATTTAACGAAAACAACGAATAGTTTTAAAACTACCAATTCATTTTGCCTATAGCTACAAGGTAATAAAAAATATTTAATTCCCACAGACATAATAATTTAAAAAAGAAAAATAATGCCATTGGAATTTCAAAAATAATTTTATATGATTTAAGAATTAGCTAATTAGGTCAAAAATGAATGAACAATAAACAAAGTACGTTTTTTCTTTACAGTAACTAAAATTAATTACCTTAGGACAAACTCCAAGGTGTGCTTCCATTTCTTTCAAAAGAAAACGAGCCTTACAAAATGAACATTCATCAGTTCGAGATCCACAACTCTCTTCATGCTCAGAAATAGTGTCAAATGTGCAACTTAAATCACAATATTTACAATTGACCAGTCTTTTGTAACATTTATCTGCCTACAAAAAAAAAAAGAGAGAGAGCTTCATTAAAATCTAAGATGAAATTTAAATTTAGTAATATCAAACTACGTAATGAAGAACAAATGAAAGAGCTGTCAAGAGTTTCCAAGGAAAAACTAAAAAAATGCGATAATTTTCATTTCTAAACCTATGACTGATGCTCAATTTCTTATGGTAGTTATAAATTAGATTCATTTAAACTTTTTTCACTAATTAAACATAATACAAATACATCTGACTTTAAATCAAGGTTTTGACTTACAGATTAGACAGCTCCAAAGGGCAGGGCACATCGACCAGAGATCTATTGTACCAAAACCCTAAATCATGATTTGCGAAAAAACTTCATAGCTGAAACAAAGTTCAGGAAACACCTGACAGGAAAATTTTGCAATTCCCAGGCCTTGCAATGTTGCCCTAAATACTCAAATTTTTTAGCTGAATAGACCTCACAATCAATCAAAGTATGTGCCATGAAGTCTCCTCCTCAAGATGACAACCTCGACAAAGAGAATCAGATTCAATACCCATAACGTATAGGTGTCTCCTAAGGCTGTAATGTCCAGTGAGAAGACCAATGGTCTTTCTCAAACTGTTCCTGTTTAGCTTAAGAAGCTCTTCTTGATGCACGATAGGGCAGTCATGATTTAGCTCTTGAGCCTGTCTCTGACCATCTGAGTCGCATCATTGTTCATGCGCAATTTTGCCATAGAGCTTGAATATAGATGCCCTGAAAGATGTGGGAGAAATTCCCAAAGCTGGTTCAGGGCCACAGAAAATCACACTGGAGCCAGCCTGTGCTGCTTCATCAGCCAGCTTATTACCAGGAATACCCATATGTCCAGGTATCCAATGAAGGTATATCTTGTTAGGAGTACACAGGTCACAGAGAAGTACTCCCACACCAGTGAAGAAGTGAATTTACACCTTAATAGTGATAGAAGAGCAGCCCAACTGTAAGAACAGTTGTGGATACGTTTATTTAGATAACACCTATCAAAGCATATGCTGCAGCACAAGATGATAGCATAGACCTGAGCCTGAAACACAGTGGCATAACTACCTACAGGAAAGAGGGGTTTGTTGCGATCATTGGAGCAGTAGATTTCTGCCCCTGATTAAAGACCAAGCCTTGATCCATCGGTATACCATACCAGACAATTGTCTTTAAGTCACAAAAGAGATTTGAGACATTCATCTCTAGTGGGAAAATGGATCTTGAAGAGCTTATGAAAAGCATATCTTAGTGACAAATAATCACTAGGCATAATAAAAGAAGGAATATCAGACACCTGCAACACGAGGTGACCTTATGACAAGTGTTTAAAATATTCCTTCCATAAGCTAAGGTACATAAGACATTTACTCTCAAAACGAAATTTACAAAAATGAGAAACTATTGGGAAAAATTAAATGCATTATTTTTAAAGACTTAATAAATCCTAAGACAAAAAGTGTAAAATAAATAATCATAAAGAAAAACGACTTTTCTAGGGTTTTGCATGAAAAGATATAAATACTGCATGTAACTTGCAAGAATTTTGTTGATATAGTCGTAGTTAAACTTAGTATAAAATGAATATAATACCTGTAAAATTATCTTAAAATGTGTTGCAAATCCCTCATAAAATCTTTAAAGAAAGCAGATGAAAAGTCAAGGGTTTTGTCTAACAATAATGACAAAGAATAAACCACAGAATTTTCATTTTTATCTAAAAATGTCATTAGAAAATCTTGAAACAAATTTTAAGATAGACTTTATGTTGTTGCTGTTATGGCTTATCCTCCAAATGTCTGACAAGGTCCTTCAGACCGTTGACTCTAAGAAAATCGAGGATCAAAAGGGGGGATGAGCATAAGACTTAATATTATGTTATATAATGACTTTATAAATTAAAGTATAACAATAAAGTAGAAAGAAATAATTCAATATGGTTCTTTTCTATAAATTGTACATGTACAAGTAAGAAACAAAACATTAGATAAAGTCTAATCTTTTATATGGAATTATTTCATTCCACTTTATTGTTGGTATACTTTAATCTATAACAACATCTGATTTTAATGAATTATGTATACATAATATGATACATCATAGTTACTAAAATTTATGGAACATGAAAGAAATCGTGCTTAAAAAAGTTTAACAACATTGAGCAAAAATTTATAGGTTCAATAAATATATAAAATCAGGATTTACAAATTAATTCAATTCCATAATCTTCTGGGTTTTAAAAATTGGTTAAAGCTCCAAGTAGCTTTGATAAGTCCAGGGTTGTAGTGTTTAAAATTTTTTTGAATTAATCCTAGTATACTATAATAGTTATTATATGGTGGTTTCAGCAACATTGGTAATATTTGGGAAATTGATAACATTTGCAATCTATAGTTGTAGATTTAGATAGACTTTTATTTTTGTTTAATGATTGTTTTGTAATTAAGCAAATCACAAAAATGTGGAGATTGTACTTAAGGTGGATGTTTGACATAATGATGACATATGCGACTGATTTCTGTTTGCGCATATTAAGTGCCACTTCCTGGTATACATTTACTCAGAATGTATTTGCCATTTTAAGGTTCAGATTTCCCATATTTTTACCTACATCAATTTTTAGCGACAATCATAATAACCTCATTTCAGGCGTAAAAAGTTTTATGTTGAGATCAGACAATTATTGATTGGTGAACACTTTAATTTTACTTAATCTAAAAAATCGACCTAAATTGTAACATAAAGGAATTAAATTCAATATTTAGATTGATAATAATAAACAACTCATAGTTACTTCCAGTAATATACACTGAATAGATATAATATGGCTTAAATTACCAATTACAAATGAACATTACTATTAAGAAAAACCAATTAATAGTTTCAATAATTTTGGCACCATTTTTTATATGTAAAATATAATAGAAATTAAAAACTATATAAATAGAAGTATATAATGCAAGTATCATACATGATTCAGTATCTAATAATATGTCACCAATGTAAAAAAAATTTTGTTCCAGGTTTTTGACAGACAGTTTGATTCTTTTGACAGGTTTTTGATTTGTCAAGTCAAAAACCAATTTTTGACATAAAAACCCAACCTTGAATAAGATAAACATAAAAAAAATTTGAAATGTTCCAGCATCTAAACTAACATTAAAAGAATTTTTTTAAAGTTATGTTTTGAGTCAGATTTCATCATTTAATTAGTTATCATTTAGCATATATTAGCCCCATAAGTTACTAAGATTACAAATTTTTACTTAAAAATTCCTTCATCATAGAATAAATAGTATATAGGTTGCTTCATGTTCTGTTGGGAAAAATTTATTTTGATTCAAAGTAGGGTTGACAATAAGAATTCCATCATAGACAATTGAAAACATCAGTTTTTAACTACAGTATTAGTAAAGAAGCTTATTACAAGTATTTATTTTAAGGTAATAGTAAAGAAAGTAAAACAATAAAATAAGACAAAATTTTCTAAAATTAAACAAAATTATTATCTCATATTCTTTATTTTTTATATGCACATTGTAATACAATAATTAAAACAAAGATTTATATCATCAACATTAAGATTTAATTCTCAACTCTTCTAATAGTTTTTTACTCTTTATTTCAGCAAATGAAAATATTTATACTTCAAAAAGGATTAATTATAATTATAAAGTTTTAAAAAAATTATACTGCAATTAGGAACTAAAATGTAAAATATTAACTCTTAAAGAGAAAAGCTTTATGAGTTAACTCTTAAAATTATTTTAAATAAAAAAACAAAACAATTTATTAAAATAAATTCTTGTACTGCAGATTTCTGACAATATTAACTCCAATAAATATGAATGAATCTCCTTTTCTTCAGATACATCAAAGCAATTATCTTTTTCTTTACTTTTTTTCAACAACTTTTTAACATGAGACTTATTAATTTTTGTAACTAAGGAAAATGTGAGTAAAACAGCAGTAATCCAAGCTTTAGGCAAAAAAGTTTTTAGTAGTTGACCCCTGCAACATAGACAGCATCAAATTTCGGCAAATACTTGGTTTCAGTGGTTTTTTCAAGATTTCCCAATTATAATCTTTTTCAAATTGAAGGGCATAGTTAGACATTTAAAATACTAAAGGAAAATCACAAATATTATTCAGCTTTATAGCCTTTTGGAAGACAATAAAGATTTATAAATATATGGGGGAAAAATCTGCAATTCTGCTCGAAATTTTGTTCTGGTTATTAAAAATATACCTGAATGCTGTTTTGGCAGCACTATAAGACTCCCTTTCTAGTCGTTAATGCTTTGTTTACTCAAGAAAAAGAATAATTGCAGTTGCATTAAGCAAGTGATAAGTTATTAAATGTTTAATCTCTAATTTAGATTATTTAAGCTTATTAACAAGTCAAATTACAGAATAGGGCGGCTATTTATAAATAGGGATATTCCCCAATCGGTAACAACACTACATACGAGTGTCAAATACTGCAACGCATATATAAACACAAAAAGCGAAGGAAAACATCCCAATTATGCATACGCAATAAATAAATGATGTACCTACAATGGCAACAACAAAAGAAATGATCATAAGGTGATATACGACAAAAAACGTAACAGAGAACTCATATCTTTTATATAAGTTTACAAAAAAAAAAAATTCAAATTTTACTTGATGAGAGTCAAGTTTCCACTTTTCAATGGGCAATTTACAAAAATTACATTCCTCAAGGATGTGGTATTCTTTTAAATGAGCATCGAATTCGGCTTCGGATCTGGGTACAGGTTCGCCACATAATTGACAAAGCTGGATTTTTCGTTCACAATAAGCTATGTGTAAGACGAAGTTTACTGCAGCAACATTCCTTTTGCTGTAAAAAAAAAAAAAGCAAATTACCAATTCAAATGTAATATAGAATAAGAACTATCCAGTATTAAAAGCAAATATTACCAGTTTTTGCAAAATTTCTGTTCTTCCTCCATTTTTCCTAAGTTTTTGCAATTCTGACCATATCACTTGTTTACCATTTTGTTGAACATTTATTCTCAACTCTTGAAAAGTTAACTGTAAAAAGTTAGTCAAGTTCTAGACAGCTTTTATAGCTTTTTAAATGGGAAAAGCAATACGTCTAAGTTTCACTATGCACCACAAGACGACTTGCACTTCGAATTTTGAAAAAATTTAGTAACAAATGAAACCGAAACTTATAAAATTAAAGATTATGGAATCTGATCACGTGATTATATTTTGGATTCTTCTTCTTCTTGCTCAAGAATTTTTTTTTCTTAATCAAAGAAGTGTTATCTCGTCAATGAATTCCTAGCTAGATTAATTATACTTTAAAGTTGGAAAGACGAATACAAGAAATAAACTGATTATCTCATGCTTAATGTAAAATGATAATAAAATAAGAACGACACTGTAACTTTCCTTCATGTTTCAATGGAGTTCGTAATATAGAAACCGAAAAGTTGTAATCAACTGGTAGCGTTGAAACAGTTGGACATTCAAATTGAGATTAAGTTCTGAATAAAAGTTTCAGAAAGTAGTAACGAACGAGACGGATTTCGTTGTAGAGTTATAAATGCAAACATCACATCACACGAAGCAGAATTTGGAGGCTTATCAAATCCATCATTTGATTTGAAGCAAACATTATCGGTTATTCGGTTAATAAATTGATAATTTATTTTCTGTTTTGCAAGTTTTCAAAATGCCTATTTTAACTATTCAAACTAACGTCCCAAAGTCTGAAATACCTGAAGATTTTTTGAAAGTTACTGCTTCCCTAGTTGCTGAAATTCTTAGGAAACCACTTTCGGTATTGTATAATTCTAATTAACATATAAACACTTAGCTGTCGAGACTGATTTATGCAACAACAAAAAATTGGTGCTTATATTAGAAATGATATGTTTCATTTATTGTTATGATGTAATTTTGTGAATTAGTAATTTAAATTAATAATTTAACGTATGTTAAACTGAAGCTTTTAACTATTTTTTTTCTTTGTTTAAATCTTTTAACCACAATGTGTTAAAAGAGTTTTGTAGAATCTTTTAAGTGATTTTATTGCATACAATCAGATCTGGATTTACTGTGACTTGAAATTCAAACATTTACTTGGCCGAAATAGTTCTGGATGCACTCTGCACCAAATAGGTTTTTAAAAAAGTGTGCAGAGTTTTGTTCTTGGGTGTCCTTAAGGTATATCCTTGGGAGATTTCCAGGGGATATTTCCATATCATGATCTGCGGCAGAATAATTGCCAAGTCATGGACACTTTTGGCAGCGGCTCATGCGAACCTAAAAAAAAAATCACACTAAGGGACTAACTCGAAAGGTATAACTTGTAGCCGACCACCAGCATACATCTACATGTTTTGTTTTTTTTAAAAACTTCTAAGTTTAAAATCTCTT
Organism: Parasteatoda tepidariorum; assembly: GCF_043381705.1. Classification (NCBI taxonomy): domain Eukaryota; kingdom Metazoa; phylum Arthropoda; class Arachnida; order Araneae; family Theridiidae; genus Parasteatoda; species Parasteatoda tepidariorum. The sequence goes on along the minus strand of NC_092209.1, from coordinate 57,679,096 downwards.
AACACCCACCTGGCGAATGTAGTTGCCATAGCAAATTACGATATGGTAATATCCCAAAGATTTCTGTACCATGTCTTTGTTAGAGTAAACACCAAGTCTTGGCAGCTTCCGGGGTGCCAAGTCTTAAGTCTTTTTGCATCATATTAATGCCATTAGGAATATTTTTTATTATATCACTTCAAAGTTAGAGATGAGGTAGAATACTGTTTTCTTTCAGATGAGGGTTTTTCACCTGTCGCACTGACAGAAATCACTGACAAAACAAATGAAATTACCTGCTCGTTTAACTTAGAATAACCTCCGGACATTTTGGTGTCTGTTACTAATTTTTACCATCTTTAATTGCAAAGAAGGGTAAAAAAAAATTTTAACTTCAAAAAAAAATATTTTTTTTTATATGAGGTTTGTCAAAAGGCAGCTTTGAGCAAGTTTCACTGTAGTGGACTAAGCACGAAACCTCCACCTAGGTTTTTTTACTGTAGAACTGCTTGTAAAAAAATAAAAAATAAATTAAAAAAACTTTTTTCCAAGTGAGTTTTTTCAAAATTTACAGCATCAATCATTGTTATTTAAACAGAGACTTCCAAACAATTAAGATAAATAAATTTTATATATTAATTGAAATGCATTAAACTTGTTTTGAAAGCATACTAATGTGCCTTTATTTCAGATGAAAAAGGGAAATATTGAATATTTTTTAATTTACATGAAATTAATAAGTTTTATTATTCAAATGTTTTTACAAGTACTTAACTTTTGATATGATTCATAAATCTTAAATGTCTGGGCAGAATGCTGTAATTTAGATTAGGAGTGCACAACCTGCAACCCCCAAAGCAGCAACCTGAGTAAAATTAATAAAAATAAAATTCGGAAATTTAAATTTCACCTTTAAGTTTTTGATGTACCCAAACTCAATGTGGTTTTTCAAGCGTTTTTTTTTTTCTTCAATGATTCACGCTACGGATTTTAGCTTAGTTTTTAATATGACAGTAAATCATCCCAATATTTTTAATACAACAGTATTATGATACATGAATTTTAGTTATGAATTTTGACGTTATTCGTCTGTTCCGATTTTCTCTGAAATCCAAGGACTTTTCGGTAGTTATTGCTGCCCATTTTCATGTAGTTTCTAAAATTACGATTTTATAAACATGTTTAAAAGTCTTAAAAGTTATGAAACGCTTTATATGTGCTAACTTCAAATCTAAATTAGTTTAGATCCTTTTTTCCGCAGTTTTTGAAATTTCTTTATTTTTAGCATGATATTATTATGAATAACGAATCTCTCATTTAGGTAACAATTTTTTGACATAGTTTATTTATACCAATTTTATAGCAAATCTATTTATTTAACAATCATTATTTTGGCAATTATTTTTACACATATCTACGAGGTTTGGGAAGTCCTTTATTTATGCCAATTTCATCATAAATATAAAGGGATATTTATAGTTTTTTTTATGTAGTTATTATATATACTATGCTTTTCCATGTGATTTATAAAATCCTGATATTTTTAATACTTTCGTTCCACAGCAAAATCGTGTATTAACTATTTAGTTAAATCGCGTATTAAAATAATCACTCTTTACAAGCTCTATTTGTGCCGATTTTAACATAAATAGAGCAATTCAATATAAGAGCTTTTGCAAACTTTTTTTTTGTGTGACCGTTATTGCTGCATTTTTACTTGTGATTTCGAATATCCTGATATTTTAACACAATGTTACAACTCTTGAAATTCAATTCGTTTTAAATTTCATTATGTAACTTAAAGAGTAATAACTAAGCCCCGGATTTTGATGACATTTGCATTTTTGGACATTTTTTGTCCTTTAGAGCATTTTTTTAGATTTATAGGGCATTTTTCTTTAAATTTTGGGGCATATTTTGCATTTTACAACATTTTTTAAGTTTTTTGTAATTTTTTTTTCAATTTTTATTATCTTTTATCAATTTTTATTATTACACTGGTTTCCAAACAATGAAGAAAATCTCTAGGATATTAACAGGTGAAGCAACATCTTTTCAAATTGAAGAATAATTGTCAGTAAGTGAGACCGTCTTTTTCAAGTACGCACCAAAAACATCAGTAGGCGTTGAAAGAAGCTTCTCCAGGTATAAAAATTTAGTTTCTGACAAGAGACGCTTGTTTACATTTCAAAATATCAAAAAACATTTAATAATCCAATTTAATTCTGATATTTAGTAATATTATGAGATGGAAGTTGTTATATTCTTTAAAGTTTTTATACAAAATGAAAATGTTTTGGAGTCAATATATTTTCCTTTTTTTTGTTATTTTAGGATATAAAACATATATTTCAAACTTTAATGAATGTAGAACAAGTATCGCATTGCTTTATAATTTTTGAAATGACTCATAATAATTTTAAAGAGTAAAACATTGTTTTAGTTCAATATTTTTACTTTATTTAAGTATGTCATAAGGCATTTTTACCGCAATTTTCGCATTTTTAAGGGCATTTTTTGCACTTATTAAGGGCATTAATTGAGATTTTTTAGGTCATCAAAATCCGGGCTCTAGTAATAACATATCTTAGAAAAAACGACACCTTCCCATAGAAAATAAATAAGCAAGATGTGTAAGTTTATATTAAACGCGATCCCTTTTTGCAGAAAAATAATTCAATACACGTGCCTATTTCTTCAGTCCTATGAACATGTAAAAGTTTAACGCATACCCAACCTATTCTTTTTCGTTGTCACATGATTTAAAAATCACATTGCGATTCGTACTTTATGCATTTTAAAAATCATATGTTTTGAGTCTTCTCGCAATTTAAAACACACACATCATAATTCGTATTCACACAATCTAAAAATCACATTTTGTATTAACATTAACGATCAATGCTAATATGAAATAATTAAATGCCTAATTTTGTTCTCGTGGTACCAAATTTTTCTTTATATTGTTGCAGAAATTGGATTAAAATCAAACAAAAATCGGAAGTCTGCTAAAAGTTATGAAAGAGCGGAAAAGCAGAATTTGTTTTCTTTTACATTTGGTTGAAATAAAAATAATCAAACATTTTTAATATGTTACCAAATGAAAATTTAAAAACACGCATTTGAGTTTCCTTTAGGGATGTAAGGAATAGTGATTTAGACAAATACTGAATATTCAGTGCAAGAAAAGCAAAATCATCAATTAAATTTTAAAAGCATTAATAAATATTAATTTTTATAGAAATAAGTTTAGTCATCATTGAAAAATCATCAAAACTTAGCTGTTTTATTGGTAATTTTGTAAAGGGAAAAAGAAGATTAATAGAAATACATAAGACCTAATGAGTGATACCTTATTGACGAGTACCATTTGACGGATTTCGTCAATTATCTTTTTTTTTATTTGGTAGTGACTGCTACTGATTTCATTATTTTTATTTATTTTTTAACGTGATAATGATTTACGAAATGAGATAAGGAAATAATCGATGCGTTTTCTTTCCTATAAAATCCAGGAGTATCGTCCATAATATTAAAATAACAACAAAAAAATTACATTTTCAATTGTAAAAATTATGTACAATTTTATTTTGTCCAAATAGGGTTTTTTGTTAACAATACATTTTTGTTACTTTATCAATAGCATATATTTGTTATTAAACATGATAGAGAGATTTTTTGCAGAAAGCCAGAGGGCTTTCATGCAATACAAAAGAAATTATTAACTGCAAAAGAAAATCTTTTTATAAGTGATACAAAATTAATTTAATGAGTAATAGAAAAAAGTTGGCCTTGTAATGACAAATTTTCCACAGACTACTTCACTATAATTTATATAATGTATATTATATTTATTCGCAAAAAAAAAATTAAAAAAAATGCTTTTTTTTATCATTTAATAGTATCTTTGAAACTAAATAATAATTAAACAGGAATAATACTCTGTTTTGAGAATAGAATAATGTTTTTGTTATCTAAAAATTTTCGATTCTTCTATAGCTCCGGTTTTATTCTGGGCCTAAATTTTATTCATTTTCTGCTAATCTTTGTTCCTTTGAAGTTTTTTCATTTATTTTGCATGTTTATATAAATTTTTCTTGCTATCCTAATTATTAGTTTCCATTTCAGTATGTACTTGTTCAGATAAATCCAGATCAACTTTTGTCATGGGGTGGAGGAACTGGCCGTTGTGGCCATGCAGAACTTAACAGCATTGGTAATTTAGGAAAAGAGGAAAATATTGCTCTCTCCAAACAGCTCTTTAGCCATTTTGAAAAAACACTGAAAATACCTTCAGATAAGTATGTATACTTAATATTTTTAAAAAAATTTTAAAACTGTTTTTACTTGTTTACTATCTTTTTTTTTCTTTCTTTTTTTTACTGCCCTAAATAAGTTTGTGAAAAGGCAAATATTGATTTATTAATCATTATTATTATTATTTCAAATCATTGCTTCTATAGGCAAAGGAAAATGATATTCTGAGCTGTCCAAAATAAATTTTTGAAATAGACTAAACATGTATAAGAGTTGAAACAAAATGTAAATTATCACTTAAATTATCATTCTCAGTTTGACAGAAAACTACTGTGGATGTTTTTTATTTTATAACTGTCGTTGAACAGTCGACTCAATTTTGAATTTGTGGTTACCAAAGTTCAATGCTGTAGCCTTATAATTTTAAACCCAATCCAGAAGACAAGAGAACTCCTAGATCAAATATTGGGAGGAGTATGGCATGTTCAATATCCTCTGGTGAAATTTTTAGTTGATTAACGAATTCAGATTAAGAAAAATTATGTTTTTACAAAACATGGGAAGGAAGATAACTTAAGCAAAGATGCTACAATACATAAAAAAATCTGTCAGAAATGTAAAAGGAAAATTACATTCTTGTGCTAAAGTTTAGCTGTAAAGTATTTTTAGATCTTAGTTATACAAAATATTTATTTTTGCTATCTGATCATTGCAACTACATGTGTGCCTTTTACTAGAATTCTCTTTCATTATTTTAATTTTTTATTTTATTTTTAGGATGTACATTAAGTTTGAGGATCTGAAGAAAGAGAATGTTGGTTATGCTGGAACTACATTTGCTGGAATGTAAATTTGACGACTTATGACTTAGACTGGATCTTCATTTGTTGAAATATGAAATTGATGAATATTGTTTTGTTAATTAATTTTGCCATTTTCTTTTTTTATGTTAATTTTACCTTTTTCTTTGATACCAAATAAATTAATTTATTTTCTATCTGTTTAAGTTCTTTCTGGAAATGCCTTTCCTTGAAAGAAATCAGGGATGGCAAGATTCTTCCTTAGTAGGGGGGAAAAAATGCCAAATGAAATAGTTTTTTTTAAACTCAAATTCAAGAAACTCTTTTTAGAAAAGAAATTACAAATATTAGAACAATTTTCTAAATTAGTTATTAATTCAAATCTCATTTAATTAAGAGAATTGATTTCCAAGTTTTTTATTTTATCATGTTAAAACAAAATTAGCATCTTAAATCACTAACAAATACCTTGATTTTTTTAAAAAAATTCTAATAAAAATTTAACCAATTTAGAAAGAAATTTTATTAGTAATTTTTTTTATAAATAATTTGAATTGAATGCATAAAGACAAACAATTCTGTATTCAGTTAATAAATAAGTACACATAATTTACTTAGATATAAGTGTGCTTACTTATTGTGGAAAATAAGAGCATCATGAACTCCAGTTAAAATAATATGGATGTTATATAGACAGTAATTCTATACAAACCTAAAATAAATATTTTTTTAAAAAAGTTAATGGGAAAAACTAATTACAAGTGTTTATTAAATGTTATGTATTTAGACAGTTTTTGTTATTGCTAAACAATTGGTCAATTTTAGTTTTCACGTTTTTTCCAGTGCCCTTAGCAACAATTTTTCTTTGGCCCCAGTTGGACTCAAAATTAGCACAATATGGGTTCTATGTGAATATGCACCGAGGAACTAATATTGGGATGTCAATATTTTTTAATATTGGTCCTATGTAGGAGTCTTTATGGGGCCTATATTGGCTGATTAATGAATATAAAATATCTAGTGAATCATATAATGCTATATTGATCCCATATTGGCTGTAAAGTGGCAATTCTATCTAGGGCTGATACCGGGAAAATAACGACTCTTTGAACCGTTATTGAGCCAAGATTCGTGAGTATTGATCCTGTGAGGGCCCAAGTTATTTTGCTGCTTGGAGAAATCCGAACCCTGAAAATAACATATTGCACTAGTTGTTAGAGACCTTTTCCCCTGATGATGACCATTCAGTTTTTTAAATTTATATTTTATGAACTAATATAAGTTTATGTTGAAAATACATTTCCTGGAAATAGTTACATAACAGATTCAACTTTTATTTGTTTAAATTACATCAGGAGTTACAAATTAGGTAGTATTTGACTAGGGCAGAAAATACCAATTTCTGGACCGATCAGTGAGAACTAGGGAGGGATTAAAATATTTTAAAACTAATTAATTTGTTGATAAAGCTTAAAAGTGATTCCTAATAAAAAGCAAAATGCATTCCAATTACATTAGACATAACTTGTTTAGATGTTTTTAATCCATTCTTTGCTTTTCTTGACTAATAAAGATTGTTCAGCAGAGTTAAGAAATGCTTTTAATCTACCTTACTTCTATTTTTTCAGGAATATTATTTTAAAAAAATAGTTATAATAGAACTCTTTGTAGACTAACATGATTTATAACCCATCACAATACCCATAAATTGAAATGATTGCAATAAAAATAATGTTATTTAGTGCAGAGAAAAAATAAGTTGATGAACAAAATCGATATTTTACATTTTATTGTCTGTCGTTAGAATAAAAATGTGACAGATATTTTAGTACAAAATTTAGGTGCCAGTTTTAATATTCAATTTGGAGATTTTGTCTTAATAAAATTTTTCTCTTGTGTATTTCATTGAGTGGGTGACAAAAATAAAGTTTTTATTTTTCAATAGATGTATTCAAGAAATAAACTTAACAAGCTTGAATTTCTTTATCCAAACGCAGAAGTAATTTACAGAGTATTCTATAATCACCACCCATAATATGTGTCTATAGAATCTTTGTCAACAAAAAGTATGCTCATTAGGCATCCTGAATCAATATTTAAGCTTGGGAAAAACAAAATAGCTTTTAAAGTTAAACGAATCACTGGGAAAGGAGGGGAGGAAACCATGAAAATCTGTTTGGTTGCTAAAGATAAGTTAACAGGCGATTATTGCAAACACTTCCAAGTTTAGTCGGGCAATGAAACTATTTTTATTGTTTTTTCCTCTCGTCTTCATTATTTTCATAACCTTCGAAAGAGTAAGGATTTGGGGTATCTTTTCCACTAATATACAGAGTATTCGTAAATGACCAGACTTTACTCCAGACATACCAGACAAATGACCAGACATACTTTTCAATGAAGTATTAGGGATCACAAATAATTGTTTAAGCAAGGGGGAAAACAAAAACGCGTTTGAAATCTAACAAATTACTACTGAGGAAGGCAGAAATAAAAATCTGATGGTGTGAGAAAATTGTAAAGTGAAAGTTGCTAACACCTCTAAGTTAAAATCAGGCAACCAAACTGCTTTTGTTTTTCATTCCACCTTCGCTAATTATTCGACATATTTAGATAACATTTGTATTTTCTACGTTTAAGTATTGATTTGTGACCTCGCATGCATATACCATCACAGTAGTTTACGATTATGAGAACATGAAGTGTAACAAATAAAGTAGGGTTAATTGAACTCCGAAACCACTATTAAAGAAATAAACTTTAACTGAGATCAATAATATAAACTTTATTCAAATAACATACAATAAAGAAAGCATACTGTACAAAACTGTTCATGAGCAGATATGTTTTTCAAATATTCGCTTAGCTGAACATTTACAAATATTTTATATTGCACATAGCAGTGTTCTCTTATATAATAGTTTGTGAGCAATACCGGAATTCATCAAATGACTGCATCAAAGTGAATATAATTTTTCATCTGGATGCATACTCATTTTGTTTTGGGCGTGAGCTAGAATAAAGACTATAGCTTTGGCTTGCGTTATAGCCCGTATAAGGGATTGTAGGTCTCGAGTAAGGAGTTGTACGAGATTTCATTTGATATAAGTAGTTGTCATATGTCGGTGTATATGAGCACACATCACTATGGTAAGGCTGAGAAATGGGACAAGTTTGTTGATTAGGAACATGGATATTGCTGCTGAGTGCTCGGTTGAAAATAGATCCAGAAAGCTGATCAACTTCTTCATCTGGAAATAAATAACACAAATGTTAACTATTTAATATCTTTACAGCAAACACATAATCAATTTCCTAACTACTTGATCAAAAAACAAATTATTTGCCTCCAGAGAAACCATGAAAAATTGGAGATAGGTCTGTGATGTTTTGGGCGTGTTTATTATTATTATGATAGAGTAGTGATCTCTCCCTTAGGTGACCATAAACCATTATGTGAATTTAAATATTCTGGATTTTAAGATGCTGCCTTTCTGTCAATATTCATGATGATTAGTGAATATTTTTAAAAAAATTTCTGTCGATACCTTTATTTTTCAAGACGATAACAGCTAAGTTCATCGAGCAGAAAGAATGTGTGACTGGTTTTTATAAACACTCCCACACTCAATTACGTCTCGATTAGTCGACAGAATAACTTGAAAAAATCTGCTTCATTCTATGAAAAAGCGGGGAAAATGTCGAAATTAGTATTCTTTCAATTTGGAGATTTGCCGGAAGAAATCCTCAGGGAGAGGCTTAAATCGAATGTAATGTACCGGCAAAATCTTGGGACTCATTCACTTTCTTTGTTTAAGCTTAAGTTGCGTTTGAATGATAATTATGCGGATGTTCTTTGCTGACTGAACTTTGACTACAAGAATGTTTGATAACAGATCCTCATAGTTTGATACTATTATAAATTTGTTGAATGAAAAGGAAAGAAAAAAAAGCTTTTCTATATTTTTATTTGAAATATAGAACAAGGTCCTTTTCATCTGTCTTTGATATCATCTCTGCGAATGGATTCAGTGGATGTAGAGTTAAATAGATCAGGACAAATTTTAAAATGTGACACGTTGTCTTTGTTTTTCAACTAATAAAGGCCTAAAATGTGGTCATTGTGATGAGACCGTACGAAAAAATGCTGGTTCGTTCCACCGAAAAACCCTCTATGAAGGCTAGTTTTCTTTTTTTTTTTTTATAACTGTCGTTGAACAGCCGACCCAATTTTATGGGTTTACACATACTAATGTTCAACTCTGTAGCCTTGTAATTTTGAACCCAATCCAGAAGACAAGGGAACTCCTGGACCGAGTATTGGGAGAAATTTGCCATCGTGGAGGACTTTTTGATGGAGTTAACCTGCATTTGCGTTACATGGAGAGGAAGACCACGGTTAGCCTGGCGGTAAGGGGATTCTAACCCATGATCCGCCTACCACTGAGGATATTTCACGTCAGCACTGTGGTCGGTGTAAGCCGGATCCGGAATTCGTATCGACTGGGATTCGAAGGCGAACGCTCTATCCCCTGAGCCATCGCGGCTCATGAAGACTAGTTTGTCCCAATTTTTTGATTTGAGTTCAAAATTACAAGGAGTTGATCATTGATAGTCGTAAATTCAGAATTGAGTCGGCTGCTTAGTGCCGGTTATATTATTTATGAAATATACAGTACGCACAAATGAGCAAAATATTAGGAGGGACTCCATTTTTAAACTAGATTCTTTTCCCAAAATTAAAAAATAATTTTCTTATTCTAATTTTCTAGTTTGTAAACTAAGTTCATTGCACTGTTTACACATTAAATTTTTGCTTAAACAATGAAATCTAATATATACAGTGAGTTTCTTGCACATTTTTTATCGCTACAATTGGTTCTTAAATAGACTTCATTTCATACATAATTGAAATTATGACTTTAACCTATTACATGTACAAAAAGTGCGTATCTGAAAAGATAGATAATATTTTTTAGCCTAAGAAACGGGCGAGGTTTCATAGAACGATTGAGACAAAAGTAAACTTTTTTTTTTCTTTAATAATTTGCCGCATCCTACGCTAACATCTGTCGCACAGTTCCGTCTTTTTCTTATATTCTTCACAAAAAATGATAAATATGGGATGGGAATTTCCAAAGGCATTTTTCTTCTTAATGAATTTATTTATCAAAAAATAAAAAGTATTATTGCAGGATTTTTATATTGAAATGCAAAATGTGCCTATTTTGCATTCCCTGGCCTTATTATTAGACGCACTATAAGATTCTATGTAAAATTATAATTACTAGTTGATACTATACTCGGGTACTGTTTTTACTCGGATGAAACCGGTTTGCATTTGTTTGCGCTCCGGTATCAATTGATTAACATTGTAATGCAATAATTTAAAATTAAATACAAATAGGAAGTATATAAAAAAAATCTAGATAAAAACCAATTACATGTTTGTTTAATTGTAAAAGTATTGCATATAAACTCGCGCAAATCGTATAATTATTAAATAAAACTACAGCACGTCTAATAATTTGATCTAATTATTATAATATACTATTATAATGCTTGATATAATAAATATTCTATATTTATATAATATATCGTTAAGTTCATATTATATATTGTCTAATTTAACCGATTGATACACCAAGGGCGGCGCCAGCAGGGGAGGGGCAATTGCACCCCTGTCGGGCATGGCCAGCCCCCCCCCCCTCATCATGAAAATTTTAATGTCTCATCAGGAAAACAGTCTGGTCACATTTTTTTCTAAATTATGTCAAAAATTCAATTACAAATGCCTAATAAAAAATTTTGTAGTTGACTTTTTAGTTTTTATTTATTTATTTTTAAGAATTCGAAACAAAAATTAGTAACATATATTGGATACACTAACGTAAACAAGTGCAAACCGGTTTCAGTCACATGACAACAATAAAGCTGTGAAGTATCACCTGATAATTAAGATTTTACATAGAATCTTATAGTGAGTCGAATAAATTGGCCAGGGACTGTATATTCTATTAATATTAAAATATCAGCACGGGGTTTTATGACGCAATAATCTTTCATGCTTCCCATTTGTTATTTTTATTGTTTTTTTTTAAAAATGTATTGTTTTAAAAAATATATTGTATTTTTAATAAAACTAGAATTATATATTAAATAATATTCTGAAAGCTTCTTTATTTCACGCTTGTTTCTTAACTTTTTTCTTAATTTCAGAAATGAATCTTTGTAATGTTTAACAATATTTAAGAATTACCTGAAAAGAAATGTCTTACATTATTAATATCTCAATAGGTTTTTTAATTGTTTAAGTTTTTAATTTTTGAAAAAGAGGCCACATATCTTAAAAAAATAGCCTTTAATAAAAATGCCCCAACTGGCCACTGACGAGGAACAAAATTTTCTAATTTTGCGTTGAATATAGCCATTGATATTGTGATAAATTATTTTGCGAAAGTTTTCATTTTTAAAATCCTTTTCCTTTTCAGCAAGTTAACAAAGTGTTCATTTTTTTTTTTAATAACTATGTGATAAATAAATTTTACTATTGCAATTCAAAATAGCTCTTTTTATTATTTTTTATTTACTAGAATTAACTAAAATGGAGCTTCACATTCAATTTATGTAAAATTTATTGAATAAATTTTTGGTTTTTATTTTGATTCAATTTTCTTACTTTATAAATAAATACACACTCTGTTTCAAGTAAATATTGAGATTCATGAATAATAACTAATATTGGATTTTACTTCACCAGTGATGCTCATTCATTCTTCACATGATTTTATTTGTTATTCAATAGTTTAAAAAGAAAATATTATTACTGTTTCTCAAAAAAAGAAAAGTAAGAAAATTCTCTACTTTATTTTTGCAGATTATCCTTAACTAAACTCATTATTGTTTTTTAATTCAAGCTGTTTAGTTTTTAGAAATGCTTCGTTATCAAATGGAAACTAAAGTTTATTTCCTCTCATTTTTCGAACAATTATTTGTTTATCAGAACGATTTTTGAATCCTTTGTAAGCATAGTTCAAATTTAAACTCCTCTTATAAGCATCCTTCCTCACCCTTGGTGGCTACTTAACATTTAAATAACAATAAAAGCGAAAGTTAACGAGACAAAAGGTTAAAATGATTAACAACAAAGAAAGGTATAAAGACGTAAAGGGGAAGTGAGGAAAATGAGGTTATTTAATAGAATAAAAAAATTACTAACTATTAAAAAAAAATTACTGTTGGCAATTAGCAAAATTTACACAAACTTTGTTTATAATCCCTGGATAAAAGCGTGTTTTCCGATGATGACGAATTAAGCAACGGTAACCTGTTTCCCAAAAAGAGAATTTTGAGTAAGTCTAAAACGGCAGAGCAATAAAGAAAATCTCAATCAAAATTTCAAAGCAAATTTTGACCAGTGTCAATAGTATCTTCATCGTAAAACTAGTCCCTCCCTTCTCAAACAGTGGTATAAAATAGTGATTTCTTTATTGTTATTATTACTATTATCATTTAGAGTAATGGAATCGAATTGAAAAAATAACAAGTAAATGAAGCAGTGTATGCAGCTTTATATTGCGAAAAAAAAGAAGAAAAAAAGAGATCTATCGTTCTGTTTTAGGAAAGCAGACTCTTTTCCTCCAGTGCTTTTAATGAAAGGAAACAAATCCTTAGCAAGTGTGGTATAAAAAGCTGGTATTTCATTTTATTTTATTTTATAACCGTCGTTGAACTGTCGACCCAAGCTTTTGAGTTTACGACTACTAATGTTCAACTCCGTAGCCTTGTAATTTTGAACCCAATCCAGAAGACAAGGAAACTGCTGAATCGAGTATCGGGAGAAATTTGCCTTCGTGAAAGACTTTTTGAGGGAACTAACCCTCATTTGCTTTACATACAGAGGAAGATCACATGAACCTCACACGGTTAGCCTGACGGCAAGAGGACTCTAACCCATGATCAGTCTACCACTGAAGATATTTCACGTCAGCACTGAGATTGGTGCGAGCCGGATGCGGAATTCGTATCGACTGGGATTCGAAACCAGTTCACCTCATTGGAAGGCGAACGCTCTATCCCCTGAGTCATCGCTGCTCAAAAAGCTGGTATTTTATAACCGTCGTTGAACAGCCGACCCAATTTTATGAGTTTACGACTACTAATGTTCAACTCTGTAGCCTTGTAATTTTGAACCCTATCCAGAAGACAAGTGAACTCCTGATTCGAGTATTGGGAGAAATTTGCCTTCGTGGAGAACTTTTTGATGGAGCTAACCCGCATTTGAGTTACATGGAGAGGAAGACCAGGAGAACCTCTCACGGTTAGCCAGACGGTAAGGGGACTCTAACCCATGATTCGTCTACCACTGAGGATATTTCACGTCATGCGGAATTCGTATCGACTGGGATCCGAACCCGGTTCGCCTCATTGGAAGGCGAACGCTGTATCCCCTGAGCCATCGCGGCTCAAAAAGCTGGTATTGTAAGAATTTGACTTTTATTGTTATATTATTATTATTTCGAGCAATAAAATCGAATTGAAAAGAATAAGAAATAGATAAAAAAGAGCATGTAGCTCTACATTGCGAAAAAAAACCTTAACGTTCTGGCTTAGAAAAACAGAATCTTTTTCTCCAATGATTTAAAAGGAAGGGAGCAAATCCTTAGCAAGTGTGGAAGCCGGTATTGTAAGAATTTGGCTTTTTATACGTGAATTATGGTGTTTCTCTTTAGTTTGACAGAATATGAATCACCCTTATGCCAGAAGATCAAAAAAGAAGAACTTGTTCATTAAGCGCCTAGAATTCTCTTGACATCTCTAGATGTCGCTAATGGGGCTTCACCTTGCGAACATTCATTAGATTGCGGTATGCGTGAACATTTGGTTGACTTGTGACGTGATGTATTGTGTCGTGTGCACTTAATGCTGGATCACGGTAAACTTTTATTCCTTAGGGGGTACCAAGGGGGCAAGTCACTATGGCTGTTATAGAGGGAGCTCTTTTTCTTAAACATTTGATACGATTTTGTAACTTTAAAACTGTAGATTAGATTTAAGAAATAGTTTTGATTATTCAGGAAGGTATTTTATATATATATAAATANTATATATATATATTTGGGGTGTGTGTGTATATATATATATATATATTTGGGGGGGAGTGGTGCAGCTTTTAAAATCATTTTTGGTAGAGGATATTTTTCCATATAAATTTATTACATAATCATAATCATTAAATTACGTAAAATAACAAATAACAGAAGCACACATTCAACTAGTGGTTTTGTCAGAGAGGGAATCTTTTTTAATGGAAAATAAATTTTAAAATCCTATTTTTTTCCTCCTCTTTTTTGGTGGGGGGCTACTTTTTCTTCTCTTTTTTTTTCGGGACTACTTTTGAGCAACAATATTAAAACTTTTCAGTATTTACATATTAAGAGAAGCACGTTTATAATTAACTTGAACTAAAACATTAGCTTTAATTTATTTTTAAGATGCTTAATACTTTTTTTAGAAGGTTATAATTTTGATAATTTCTATTAAATCCTAATTATATCCGAAAAGATATTTGAGTTCTCAAAGAAATTTAAGTTTTTCAGTCTAACAAATCCTTGTTTCTTGTAACTGTCTTGTTTCTTGCAAAAACATTTTCTCAAAAAAGATAGAACTGATGCATTTTGCGTATATTACTGGTTTAAAGTCTTTAATTTTGACAGAAGAATTAAATTCTTTGGTATCAGTTTATTAAAAATTGGAAAGTAAATGTCAACATTAACGAAAAACTATCTTAAGAGGCCCTTGCTCTCCCGACCCAACTCAACTGTGGAAGGGGTGAAGACGAGGAGGGAAAATCCCAAATATTCTTTTAATAATCTTCATTTTATTTTCACAAATGAACTAATGATGGATATTTACTCTATTTGGCGCTGTCTTTCGATACACGTAAAATATAAGGCCTCCACTCAATCATAATTTGAGATATAAGGCGTACTGTATTTCAGATTCTCTGTTAGTTTTTTCTCACAAAATTATGCCAATACAATTCTGCATTCTTTAGTTTTTGAAAGATATTTAAACAGTAAATAATTACCAGTTTTAAAGTTTTGATAAGCATTCTTTATTTTTATACGATTAACATTAAAGGAAATTTTTTAGCATAATCTAAATAGCTTTTCATCAATTTAAGCTGCAATAAGATTAGATTTTAAAAAATAAGAAAAATTCAGAACCATGCACAATTAAATTGCTCACTCAAAACCATAAATCGCATTATTTTATTGCTTTAAAGTTTTTAGGAAAAATTTATGGAAGTTCTAAAAACTACCAAGTGCCATTTCCTCTGATTTAATAAAACGACCCCTTTATTTTTGACCTTTTTTAAAAGTTATTGTGCTGTCTAATAATATTATACCACCAAGTATTAACAGGTACAAAAAATATCGGAAAACACAAATTAAAAATTTAATCTAGAATCTGCGATGGCGAAAGTAGAGGCAGAAGAAAAGGCAGAGATAGAACAGGGCAGAAGACAAAGATTTTCCCTGTCATTATACAAAGAGGAGAATTAGAAGCAAAATAAAGAGACCTGTAGATTTTGAAAAGTTTCATAGAATTACTTCACTTAAATAAGTAATTCTTATGCTTCCCGATTATTTTAGAATTTTATTAACTGTTGACAATGATTGTTTCAAATTGTTCTGTAGAAAAGTCGAAAGGGCACAAAACCAGCCGTTATGTTTGAGAATTGATGTCCTTACAGTTCAACAAAAAAACACTGAAAAAAAAAAGCCACGAAAAATACAGCATCCGAAAAAACCACAAGAAAAAAAAGCGACGCGAAGTTGGACCTGAATTAATCAAATATTGAGGAACTTATTAAATATTTTAATTATTTAAATATTAATTTAATTGCATATCGAAATATTTTTAATATTATATAAAAATTAATTTTATTATAATATTTTTTAATTATTTAAATATTGATGAATTAATTAAATATTATATTAACCATAATTAATATACAATGGTTAACTTGAAGTTGGCGGAAAATGTTTTTTCCACATTCATACTTTTTAATATGTTTACTTCATATTCTCACTAGGGGGTTAAGCCCCTGTTCACTGCCCCTTACCTACCCCGATGATTGCTTCGCGTTAATAGTTGTTTCTTGGCACAAAACAGTTTTTCTGTGAAAGCTAAATTTTTCGCTTAAAATCTATGTGCTATAAGTAAGGCCCGGATTTTGATGACATTTGCATTTTTTTGCATTTTATGCATTTTTGGACATTCTTTGTCCTTTAGAGCATTTTTTTGAGATTTATAGGGCATTTTCTTTAAAATTTTGGGGCGTATTTTGCATTTTAAGGCATTTTCTAAATTTTTTGTTAAATTTTTCTAATTTCTATTATTTTTTATAATTTTTTATTATTACACTGGCTTCCAAACAATGAAGAAAATTTCTAGGATATTAACAGGTGAAGCAACATCTTTTCAAATTGAAGAAGAATTGTCAGTAAGTGTGACCGTCCTTTTCAAGTACGCACCAATAACATCAGTAGACGTTGAAAGAAGCTTCTCCTGGTATAAAAATTTGCTTTCAGACAAGAGACGCTCGTTTACATTTCAAAATATTAAAAAAAAAATTAATAATCCACTGTAATTCTGATATTTAGTAATATTATGAGATGGAAGTTGTTATATTCATTTAAGCAGGGCCGTGTTAGTGGCAAGCAGGGCCCCCGGGCACAGAAATGTTTTGGCTGTAGCTTGGCTGTAGCTAAAAATCGAACTAAAAAACTTTACATACAAATTACAAACAAAGCATTTTTAAGATATGCAATAATTTTAACTAACTTAAACATATTTTTATTACCCCTAAACACTCAATGAAAAGCATTAAAAAAAGTATTTTTAAACGTGTGGTCCTAAATAAATAATTTAGGATCCCTATATGCATTATTTTTTTTTTTTTTTTTTTTTTTTTTTTTTTTTTTTTTTTTTTTTTTTTTTTTTTTTTTTTTTTTTTTTTNGTATAACAAATAAAAAAATAATTCTAAAAGTACGAATTATTTCGTCCAACTATTAAAAAATTGGTTATTTAAACATCTTTCAATGCACATCAGACACAATCAGTTTAAAAGTTGCTGTCCCATTGTGCTCTGCAATTCTAAACTCTTTCAATTATTACTTTATTTAACTCATTATAAATACTAAACAGAGTGGGTGGTGGTCAAGCATATTTAGAGACATTGACTTAAAGAGTACCGAAAAACTTCATTTTAACGTAAAAAAATAAATTTCGGTTGACTTTTTAAAATGTTCAAAGTATTGGTGTTTACATGATAAACAATCACTATTGATAGAAAAAAAATGCTCACTTTTTACACGAGAATATATTTATTTTAAAAATTTTGCGGTGTTGTTTAGTCATATTTTTTTTTTAAATTCAATTTATGAAAAATTAGATTCTCAAGGGCCCCCCTGAGTGGTTGAGGCCCCCGGGCACTGCCCGGGTGTGCCCATGCGTAAAAACGGTACTGCATTTAAGTTTCTATACAAAATGAAAATGTTTTGGAGTCAATATATTTTCCTTTTTTTTGTTATTTTTGGATATAAAACATATTTGTCAAACTTTAATGAACGTAGAACAAGTATTGCATTGCTTTATATTTTTTGAAACGACTCATAATAATTTTAAAGAGTAAAACATTGTTTTAGTTCAATATTTTTACTTATATTTAAGTCGCGTCATAAGGCATTTTTAGGGCAATTTTCGCATTTTAAGGGCATTTTTTGTACTTTTAAGGGCATTTTTTGCAGTTCATAAGGGCATTTTTTGCACTTTTTAAGGGCATTAATTGAGATTTTTTAGGTCATCAAAATCCGGGCTCTAGCTATAAGGAATTCTATTTATTCTTGTGCCCCCTCCCCTAACTTCACCGTCCAACATCCTTCCCTTTAAATTAAATGTTTATTTTGAGCCAAATTTGATTGGAAAATAGTAATGACAGCTCGGAGTGTCTTCTCCTGAGTCCGGTTTTTTTTGTGTTTTTAGTTACAATGTCAAATTTGCGACTTCAATGGAATTCTGAGTAATTATAAAAATAAAACTTATGAAAGATAAATACCTTTTTCAACTTTGCCATATGTCGGAGACTGGTTTACACTGAGCAATTGTAAAGAGCTTGGTCTGTGTTGATTTCTCGCCCTTTGTTGTGGAGGTACGTGGGCTAACATTTCTACTACATTAGGAGGCAAAGACCTATGGAATAATAATAATAATCTCATTAGTTCAATAATATTTTAGGGGCAAAAGCTTCATATAGGGTCAATCGGAATTAATAAGGCATTCAAAATAATGTGGATTACGCGAGACTAGGTGTTTTGTAGTCACCGTTCTTAATATTAGATTTTAGAATTCTTGTAAAATGAAGTGAAAATGCACACTAGGGATCGCAAACCAGTGTATAAGCAATGAAAAAAAAAGAAGGAAATATTAAAGCTTGACAAAGCATTATCGAGAGAGGCCAGATTTAAAATATCAAAATCTGTTTGGTTAACAAAGTAAATTGAAAGTAGATAAAAGGCGATTCTTGAAATCTCCTTCAAGTTTCGCACTACAATCAATTTAATTTTGATGTTTTAAACCCCGTTTTTCGTAGTTATTATAAAATAGATTTTGATAAATATTTTTTAAATTTCCTTAAATATTAATTTGCGACCTTTAACACTAGAAAGACTGAAATACCTATATTGCCCAAAAGCAGATAAAATGACTGCATTGTGAAGGAATGAATAATGTATAAAGAAATTTGTTTAAAATTTATTTTTGATATTATTTTCAGTTATATAACAAGTTATTAGTAAATATTAACAAAAAAAAAGTACATGTTGTATAAAAAGTCACAAAATTATAGGAAATTGTGTCATCATTGTTTTTCTAATTGAAATTAAAAAGTAGTCAAAATGACTTCCTTGGGCAATCTAGTGTTAATGTCCATACTTTTTGACAAGGATTATAAAATATAAGTTAAGGTTGTGACTACAATACAACACCTTATATGAGGTTACGTAAATATGGAGCCGTTTGTTACAATAAAAGCTGAATGAATATTGCTATATACTTTTAGGACTACGTTCTTAAATGTGCATGCTGTCTATTGCTGAAATAGACAGGTAAGAACTGTTAAAATTCTTCAAATGATTTCCCCTTGCAAGAAGCTTGCTCTAAAAAAAGGTAGACTTAGGTAGTGTGGCATAGGTCTAAACCAAAATTCGTCTATCAAAGTAAAAAGAAATTCTTATAAAATCTATATTGCTGTAAGAAAAATCTAATTTCGATTGACTACTTTGATTGTTTAATCTGAAATGAAACATTGGGAACTTTAATCAGGTGCTGACTTTTCAAAACATTATGTGATAGCATTAAAAATTACTTTTATTTCATCACAATATTTTGGGAAAGTATTTAATAGCAACAGTAGATGTTTTTGGTCTTATAGATTTCTGTTTTAAGATCATCTTCAAGAAATGCAGGGTTGGAATAATCCAAGGCGCCTAGCTTGTCATGCGAATGATGATGAATCGTAGCGTACGTCACAGGCAAAAACAAAGACCGCCCCCTCGTTTATCTTGTCCTAAATCATGACACTTGATTTTTTTGTTTGTAATTGAAAAAAAACAGCACTTTTATAATTTATTATTTTTTTAAAGACGAATATTTTTAAAATTGTTACAAATTCTATAGTTGCAAGTTTGATTATCAGCTATTCGATTAAAAAGTTACTAAAATAAGATTTATTTTAAATATTAAAACAATAATAATGATTTTGCATCTTCAGTAATGATTTATTTTTACATCATTTATATAAAAGTATTTAATAACATATGGCAGTTATTAATCTTTTTAAGTGTAATAAAAATAGGAAAATGGAAAGAGGTAAATGGTTGAGGAAGCCGTAACAATAACTCAAAAAATGAATGAATAAATAAAATAACCCTTTAATTACTTAGCCTACTCATTTTATATTTATACATATATTTTTGTATATTTTAAAGGATTAATAAAACTGCTTTTTAATGGAACAAACTGATCCAATGGTTTGATGCGAATAGTGTCAAAAAAACAAAAAATTTCGCATGAAAGACGGGACTTGGCATTGAAGAACATTTGAGAAATAAAATCAATAGCACTAAATCTAGTAGTTGGCGGAATTTCTTCGTTTCCCATTTAGCCTGCAACTTTTAGTTTTTACATAAAATTTCCGTATAATTATAACATACATAATTATGACATAAATAACACATATAATTTTCTTTTCCAAAATATATTTTCTTCTCTCCTACATATAATTTTCTTCTCTCTTTTGCAACACAATCTTGCAACTTCTTCGGAAAATTTAATTGCAATACCATTTCAACACAATTTTTTTCTTCCTTTCTACGCAAGTGAAATTTTGTTTTTAAAAAACTGTGAATTAAAATTCAGTTTCTTTATCTTGGAAGCCTTTAGACTATTTTTAGTAATATTTAAATGTAAACTGCATCAAGAATGAAGGAATTATATTATAAAACATTTGAATCTAATCACATTTACTTTTGTCACATAGTTTCAAATCGAATCATAAGTCGTCCTTCTAATTTAAAATTACCAATAGGGTGCTTCGTACATGGAAATTTTTCAAATAATAAGGGTGCCAAGAAGAAAGTTTTAAGAATTTCCGATCTGCTCCATCCTTGAAAAATGTTTTACTATTCTTTTAATTAAAAAGTGTTATCTGAGTGCAATTAATTTACACTACTCTGATATCATTTATTCTTTTTCACACCCTTCCAATGAGACATTTACGTTTCTATTGAAGAAAAAAAGATTTGAGGAAACATTTTACTTTACCACTGGAAGAAAATAACTTTTTAATAAGAACTACCGTCTAACAAAGACAAACAGAAGGTTTGATCTTTTAGTCACCATCTGGCAACAAAAGATGATATTCTCCAGATGGAAATAATATTTGGAGACTTCAAAAAAAGATTTTGTTTGAAACGAAAACAAATTGCATTTTTATTCTATGGAATTATTTGCCATGTTTTCTTCCTTTTGTTCAATTTTTTTTTTTAATTTCTATCTCAAGAAAATAATTTTTTTCATACTATTTAAGTTTTTTTTCTTCTTCTCCCTTTCTTTCTTTCTATATTTTATTTTGAACTATGTTATTATAACTTAAACTCACCTACGTCAACTAAAATATCTTCCGTTTAAAATAATGGATTTTTTGTTCTATCATATAAAAAAATAATAACAATAATCATGTCTGAAGAGGAGAAGGTAACATATCATGCTAGATTATATTTACGGACTAGTTAATATGTGTTCGGCTGACCACCTAACCGAAACATCTGCTCCTGCACCCCGAATCCCAAGGTCAAGAAAACTGAGATTGGCACTGTAGGCCTTGGCTCTCTATGGGCTGTCGCGCCACTGAGTTTAGTTTAGTTAATATGTAATGTAAGCTATAGAAGTTTTAGACAGCAGTTCTTAATGTTATGGAAGTACTATATTTTGGTGAAGAATATGTTAAGTAATTGAGATATCAGTGACGTTTATGTCAAGCGATTGCTGTTAAATGTTAATAATCACACATTTTCAGGCACCAACATTATATCAGGTAAAATTAAAATTATATAACTATCTAATTGATGACGTTTTGTTGTTATCATATCAACTGCATGATAGTAAGTAACATTTTGTTCACTTTGAACAATAAATAACTTCAATTGATAACTATTACTGTTTAATAAATTCTAAGCATACTATTGTATGCTTGCAATGCTTTCACCTATGCAATTGTATTTTATTTCATTTTATTGACGGTGTTAAACAGCAGACCTACTTTCGTGTTTACAGATATCAATGTTCAACTTGTAGCTTTGCATTATTTTCCTTTATCTTGAAGACAAGGGAATTCTTGGTTCAAGCACTGGGACAAAAAGAAAGCCTTTGTGGGGGGGGGGACTTTTTTTATCTAGCTTATTTATATTTGTGTTACATGGAGAGGAAAACCACTAAGAACTGCCACAATTAGCCCGATGACAAGAGAATTCTAGCCCATGATCGGCCTGCCAATGAGGAAATTAAACGTCTGTGCTGTGAACGATACGAGCAGGAAGCAGAATTCGAAATAACCAGCCACCGTTGCAATTTTAACCTTGATCACCTCATTCGGTGACAAGCGGTCTATCTCTTGAGACATTGCTGTTCATGTTCCCGTATTTGTCTATACTAAGATTTGTAACAACGCATGGATTTATAGCAAGGGTCAGTTATTAAATGATACCACACTTTTTTTTTCCTCATTAAAATGCTTCTGTTCTTTCCTTTGTCACAAGATGTCACGTGTCTAGTTATAATACATAAACATAAACTAGCAACACAAAAACAGAACACTTATGACAAATCATATTTCATATTTTGTTTTTAAATTGTTTTCAAAAAGTTAATGTGAACAATGGCCTTATTTGAATATTGATAAATTTCATTAAAAAAATTGGAATTACCCATACTTTCATGTTTATACAAGTCATGTTATATAGATTATTATTATACCAGTATGCCTCCAGCTATTTCTGCTCCTAAACTAATTGCGCAACTAATCCGATAATATAGAGGAAAAAAACATTTCTATACACTTGCATTTATATACACTTTAAGGTTCTGTATTTGAAAATTAACAAAGATGGAGTTTGCTTATTATTCAAATAAAGCTTTCAGTTATACTTTTCTAATCTTGTTTGGAAATGGAGTTAGGTTAGATTTACATATTAACATCTTGGAAACTATAATCAAAATCAAACATGAAGCACATTTTGATGTAACTGGAGATAGATAAAATTAAAATATTAACATATTGAAAATAATGAGTAAAATCAATTATGTAGCACATTTTTATGTTGATCATTTTACCTATACCAATATTTAATTAAAAGTAAAATATGAAATTACAGTCATCAGGCCTTATCACTTACCAGTCCTCTGGGTCACAATCTCGAAAACCTTTAGCGAAGGGATTGCTAGCGATTTTCAATTGTGTTATCTGTAATAAAATCATGAAATTAGTACTCTTCAACTTTTATATCATAATTACTGTGAGACAGAAAAATGTAAGTATTTTTTTTTTAACTTCATTTAGTAAATTACGTGATATTTCAATAAATGTTGATGGATGGAATACTGAAAATTTCAATATTCAGGCTTTGTTTTCATGGTTAATGACGATGAAAAACGACGACTTCTGACGACGATGAAGTCCTCTGTCCAAAAAACTTTATTGTGTTGACAAAATCACTTAGGACATCAACATCCTACGAAATTCGTATGGAATACGAGTGGAATTCGTACGGAATTAAATTTTACACAAAAAGTTTTTAATTAATTTTCACTATTTTAATTAGTATTTTATTATTTTATTAATTAATTTTTAATTAATTTTACTATTTTAATTTTTAATTAATTTTTACACAAAAAGTATTCCATACGAAATTTGTATGAAATATTTATTGTGAAAAAAACAGCTTGTACTGTAGGAAAGCTACAAGATTAAATGCTAAAAAGCTCTTCATCAAACGGGGAGTTAGGTAGATTATTTCTGAAGTCATGCATTATTATATAATAGGGCTAGATTCTTTTCTGGTCTTTTTTTCAGGTGCTTTTTTTCCGACGCTTTCCTCGGGTGCTTTTTTTCCAGTGATTTGTATTTATAGCACAGACATACACACTCAATAAAACATGCATAGCTGTTTAATTAATTATCTAAAACACAACAACCAGGGGTTGGAGTAATTCTATTTCGTAAGCTATCTCGAAACATTTCTTTTTATTTTATCACTGATATGTTGAGCATAAATATAATAGAAAAGGACGACACTGAACACATTCCTTTCGAGCATATCAAGGTGTATGATTTATTACGAAGCTGTAGCACTATTAAATGGCTCTTTAACTTGGCAGGGTGGTAAACCATATCCCATTAATACACTGATGGAAGGTTCAGAATGCGATAACCACCCAGAAAGCGATATATCCTATCCAAATGCGAGAACATAAACAAATGTGACTCACGCGATGGTATAAACAAAGTGTGCAGCACCCTGTGCTCTGGTATTTGCCAAGACGACCCTTCCAAATCTCCGGAGAGAGACCCAAAAGAAGGCCCTGCGTAACTGATTTATTGGATGGGATGGAAGAAAAAAGGGATCGTGATGTGGGGAAGAGTTTGAAGTGGAAGGTGTCAAATATCACGGATAGCATTCCATACACAAAAGTTTCAAACTCAACGCATAGGGTGGTCTTCTACAGTGTCCTGTCAGTGTCACTTTGATACTTTCTGCTTTTTTCTCCATTCCCTCGTCCCTCGTTGTTTTTTTGTGGGAGTGACTCGTTTTTCTTCAGTAACCATTATTTTGTTATTTTTTTTAAGGACTGTTCGCTCATCCGTTTTGTATTGAGTAATATTTTCTTTATAAAGTATTCTCTACTTATGTGATGTGTGACTAGTTGCTTTTTGAAATACCAAATTTGTTTTTTTTGTGATTATAAATGACTACTTAATTAAACTTTTGAGTTGGGCTGGGATGTTAATGCATATTTTTGCCTTTTTTGCATAGCTAGTTTTTTTCTTTCTTTGTAGGGCTTTTGTGATTGTAGGCTTTCTTGGTCATTTTTTTAACGTTTTAGATCCCCTCCTTTTATGTGTTTTTTATGAATCTCAAATTATATTTTTTATTTTAAGCACATTTTTCTTCCTAATAAATTTTCTGCTTTGTAATTTAGAATAAATTTTGCATTAATTCTTGCCATTTCTAATATCTTACAAATGTTGTGTTGAACATAGCTTTTTAGGACATTAAAACATTTTTATAAATTGCAAAAGATTGCCTTTGGACAATCGGCAATCTTTTAATCTGGAGAAAATTTAAAAATATTTCATAATACAATGCAATTCTGATATTCTTGAAAACTAAAAATTGACAAATTTTTATTTATTTACATTTTACTTTATTCATAAATAATTTTCACAATTATTGTCATATATTTTATTAAGTTTTTAAATGCAATTTACAATTTATAATCTTTTTTTTTAATAAAAAAAAGGGTAATAAACATGTTTTTGTACATTTTAAAGGAATCTTGTACATTTTTAAAGGAATTTTTTTATTTTAAGGGCACTTTTGATATTTTTAAGGGCTTTTTTCTAGATTTTTTAAAGGCATTTTTTTAAAGAATCATTTCATCAACACGTTATCCCCGCTAATGAAAGAAAAATATCACCACTGCTACAGTCACAACGCCATGTTTGTACAGTCACGTGACACTTATGGGACGTCATTAAGACTTCTAAAGAACGGTCAATATGGGTGACAAATAGAATTTGTTTTATCAATTTCTATTCTAAGACTGAAACTTCAAATGAAAATGATTAGTAAATTGTAAATAATAAGTTGCTTTTTTAAATGAAGTAATAAAATAATAATTTACCCTATGATTTTGATAAGCGGTGACTGCTGTGAATTTTGTTTCTGCAAAAACGAATGTTTTGAAATTTTGTGTTTGACTGGCATCTTCTCCTTTTGGATTGACATATACAACATGAAACCTAGGTTGATATCGATGCATGGAATTTAAAATAATCTAAAAAATAAAAGAAATAATATTTATTAGGAAATTTTGACTTACGTTTATCAAAATTTATATAAAACTAAAGAGATTACAAAACATCGATAATACTCAAAATTAAGAAATATATATGATATCCCGAAATGGTTGAAACAATTTTTGCTTCCTATTCCAGGAGAAAATTATATAAAAAGGGAGTGAAGGCTGTAAGTCAAGCAGCTTCTATATTCTCTTAAGACAAATTTTTTTTCTCGATTTATAGTTGTTTGCAAAATTAAAACTTTTTTTCTGAATTTAAAGACTTAGACTTTTCTTAATAAGAAATAAATAATGATAGAGGAATGTTAGCCGAACCTGGTCCTTTAGTTTGCGGGTTTGTTCTTAAGCTGGATAAAATTACTAAAAGTTTTATTTGAATGAATAATTAATCCTCTAACTCCGAAAATAATTATTTTTAATGTTAAAAACTATATTGTAGATTACGCTGCATTATTAAAGCATACACTTGCATTTCAGATACATATCACTACTTTACAGTCCATAGTTTAATTTTTCAAGTTTAACCAATTGTGCACATAGCAATAATAAAAATTAGACACGTACTTATTTTGTAAAAATTAAGGTTGCATAAATATAAATGTATTTATTCTGCGCATTTTAAGCTATTTTATTTCAATCTAACAGCGTGATGTTAAACTTCTTGCACCCTGTTCCTTATTACACACTGTCTCAATTTTATAAATTCAAACTGTCTGCAGAATTCAAATAAATACTTTTTTTTATGCTGTTCAGAATTGTAATTTAAGACAATACATACCGTCATGTGGGGGCTACTTTGTGCAGGATTTCGCAGTTTTTTGAACTTTAACATGTAAAAAAACTGTGTTAATTCAAACTTTAGTAAAATTTATCGATATTATATTCATAACTGGACTCAGACGAGTGAATTTGATCAATATTGGCATTATTTGTATGTAATATTTACAAATAATAAGTCAAAACATACCTTGCACAAAGTAGCCCCCAAATGGGGCTACTTTGTGCAGCGATAGGAATTCAGTTTAATAATCATGTTTTTAGTAAAATATTGATATAAAATTGTTAAAAAAGTTAATTGTTGACATTTTTAAAGACAAAAACATCAAGATATGTAAAGATATTAGTTTGAAAATAATTTTCAGCGTTAAAAAACCATTTTTTTTGAAGAATTTTTTCTTAAAAAGAATGTTTATTTCAAAACATTTGAGTTTAAACAAAAGGAAACCATATACATTTTTAAACATTGAAATGGATGAAATTTTAAAAATAATAATTATTACATATTCATTAACATTTATAATATTGTTAAATTTGAACATAACATCCTTGAATGAACATGACAGAACTTGCTCTTCAGTTTCTGTCAAAATTACCCGATGTCCTATAAAATATATTTTTATGTGTTAAATCGTTTGATTAAGTCATTAGAAAAATCTTTGTAGAAGAAAAATAATAGTTTACCAGGAAGTTTCACGTGTTTCTTGTGAATTTTATTAGAGATAGTATTTCTGTGGATTTTGTACTTCCGAGAAGCTTCTGCAATCGACATACCACCAGCAACTGCTTGCAAACATTGTTGCAGCTTTTCTAAAGTGTAATCACGGTAGTTACTCATTCCAGGTATTTTTTTTTTATAACGTCTGACCATTTTTCTGTCGAAAAAAAAACGAATGAAACTTTGCACAAAGTAGCCCCACAGTGCATTTTTTTTCATTTTCCGTTTATTTTTTATTAATTTTCAAAAATTTTTAACGCTAACATGATATAATTGTTTATTAATACATAAATAAAAAATTTTGCACTTAAGACAATTGTTTTATCAACGTCTTTGCATTTCACAGCTAAAGTTTCCACGCACACTTTTCGACGTCCGACGTTCTCGGAAAGTTGTTGACATTGGATAAACGAAACACACTCTGAGATTGTTTTAAAATTCGAAAAAATGTTTGTAGTAATAGAGGAGACTTCTGTCTTCAAATTCCACTCATTTTTAACGTGGAAAAAACGTAATGCTGAATAACAGCACTTGAAAAGTGCCAAATTCGAATTTGCACAAAGTAGCCCCCGCTGCACAAAGTAGCCCAACATGACAGTATAGGTAATTTTTTAATGATATTACCTTTCCTTTTTAAGAAAATTCTTTTTCAATAAACTATTCTACTCGCCAATTTTAAACTCGCCAATTTAAACTGAATTCGTTTTGCCTCAGCTTTTACTAATTATATTAAAGAGTACTGAAAACCAAACTTCAAAGGCACCGTTCATACATTACGTAAGCACGTAACGGAGAAAGATGATTGTGATTGAGATTTGCATATTTTTGTTAGCAAGGGAAGAGAAGGGGTATAAGCAATGCTTACATAAGACATTAAAATTCCATTATTTTCCAAAAAAATTTTTAAAAGCAAAATTAATAATGTAACAAGAAAAGTTGCGCGTGGAAAAATTTCACATTTCAAATACGTGTTGAATTTGGGGGTGAAGAAAAATTAAAAAAATTTTTTTTTTCTTCGATGAGTTTTGAACACAAAAAGAAAACATAATAGATCCCGAAAGAATATTATAATCAAAATCTGTGAAAATGCATTAAAACTTAAATTTTATTTCATGCAAAGTTACATCTCTTATTCGAATTTAATCCTAAAATTTGACTTATACTGTAAATGTTGAAGTTTAAGCAAAAACCAGAGGGAATGTTACAACATTCCGACGAAAGCATAGGAGAGAGTTAGTGATTTGCTTACTTTTGCTGACAAGGGGGGGGGGAATCCAAGATTGCCAAAAATATGCTTACGTAATATTTGTACGATTTCCAAAGAAAATACATGGAGTATGTAAATCTAAAGTAAATATGTATGCAAAAGATGAATGATATAAGTTGAAGAAGTTACTAACATGTCCGTTGTCATCCATTTGATTATTCGTGAGCTTGAGTTTGTCAAATGAGATCACTTGTTTCATCCATTGAGTACCTTTGGCTGGTGAATCTGGGTGAAGGTGCATTCTTGGTGGCATGTTTGGATCTGCTTTCCCCGCAACGACCCAGCTAGAACTGGTGGGAAAAAATATTAAAGATTACATTTATCAGCAATATTTATCTATAATATATTACTCATTACGAGTTTGAAAATGATGCATGTATAGGCATTTTCAAGCAGGTCTTGTTCTCGTATTGGTGCACTGAAATTATGTCAGAAGATAAGAAAAAAACCGGAAAGATATGAACTTAAAGAGAAAGTTGAAGTTATGGAAGCATAGAATTTAAAGCTTCCGTCATTATCATTCTATTATTTATAATTTCATAGCCATTTGTATCGAGTTTAGATGAAAATTTTATGTTAAAACTTATCCTTAGTGGTATGTCAGTGGCTTAGTGGCTTTCCCCTCAACGACCCAGATGGAACTGGTTGGAAAAAAGTATTAAAGCTTATATTTTTCTACAATATTTATCCATAATATACGTACTAAATTGCGATAGTGAACAGTAAGTGCGTACTTTGGAAAACTCATTAAAAATAACATAATATCAAACATTAACTTTGCCGGGAGCATAGTTACACTGCAAAAAATTCCGGCCCAAATTACGGTATAAAGTACCGACTCTTTGAGTGACATCATCCGTAAAATCCATTTTACTGTATAAAAACCATTTTTACCACAAAATATTATACCGTAATTTTTTCAGTAATTATTTACGAAGAGTGATTTAGCGATTTTACGGTAATCATTACAATAAAAATTACGGTATGTCAGATTTTTTGTTCCGTATCATGTTATTGTAAAAATTACGATAAAATTAATGAACTATAACTTTTATTTTATAAAAATTAACTCTATTCTATAAAATTAATCAACTAATTTTTATCGTGACTTAATCCGGTACTTTTCATTTTGTCGCCAGCACTACATCGCTCTAAACAAAAACGAAATTACGTAGGCGATGTTGTTTTATTTAAGCCGATTTAGATTCAGATACAAAAAGCAAAAACGTCACTAAGGTGCCTCAGGGTCATAGAATCCATACTTAATTGCCTAAAGAGGGTTAACATTTTAACATAACTTACTTAACTAATGAAGGATACAAGAACAAATAATTCGAAGTAAACAACAAATAAAAATAATAATAAATACCTGTGAAATGCGTATCGATACCTCTTGTCATCTACAGGCACGAAGTCCATCATCAATATATAATCTGCCATGGGATCCATACCATACAGTTTAACTTGAAATGTTGGAAACATTCGCCTGAAAAAAGTATTAAACATTAATATTTAATCAACATTAATAATAATGTATAATTAAGAATTCGCAACTTAAAATGATAGACAATTTATTATTTAGACAGAAAAATTTATATAAATCCAAAAATTTCTCAATCGCATCATATTTTACAACATTTCGTACAAGCTGAGTACTCGTTCCTTGTACGGAGTAAAAAAATGTAAAAAATTAAAGAAATGGTATAAATTATGGCTTTTTAATCATGCACTAATCTGTAAGACACGTGAAAAACTGAGTGGAGGAAGCGGGCTAGTGACATTTTCAATGTGGCGACAATCAGAATAATAATAAGAAAAAAAGTGGTATCTGAACTTTTAACTTTAATATTTAGATATAGTTGAAAGAGAAGATAATAATTCTTTGCCTTGTTTTATTTACCTAGTTTGAAATAATCATGCAGGCAAACTGTAAACTAATGTGGATTAGTTATGTTAAAATTACACTGAAAGCAAAAACTATCCAGGTATATTAAACATACCAATATTAATGCGACAATATAATGTAATTTCTCCTATTTAATGAATGACCCGCGAAACGTCACTTACCTGCTTCATCCACTAAATAAGCTATTCAACTTCTTATATCAACATAACTATAATTTTAAAAAAAAGTTTGTTTTTTAAGTTATTATATTTTTTAAAGTTATTTGTTGCTTTTCCTGAATAAAATTCATTAATAGATTTAGCAAAACTTAGTTTCAGGTTCCCAATTCATCCTCATCATCATCAAAAAAAAAAAATAATAATAATAATAATAATAATAATAAAAATAAAAATAAAAAATAAACTAACAATACTAACTTTTCAAAAAATAAAATGACGCAATCGATAGCTGCCGACACATGATAGTCAGGATTTTCCTCAAAAAAGCAATTTTTCCGATGAAATGACACTTCAGCACAAATCCTTCTTTTACACCAATTACGTTTTAATTTACATTTGGGTTTGTAGAAAAATATTTCAAATCGTAACTATAAACAAAAATAAACACTTAATGTCGAATAGTTTCAAAAACACTAATTCCATGAAGTCGCAACAGTTGGTATTTTCATTGATTTGATCTGTGATTACCAAACATAAATAATCATTAAAAATCACGCAATGAATTCTCGATAAAAGCTCGTTTTTTTAAATTTATTTATTTATTTTTTTTAAAATTAGACATAGCTGCAAGCTAGAAAAAAATAACGTGTGTTATCTTTTAAATAATTGGATACTTGCACTTCAAGAAGAAGAAGAAGACCGCGGATACCCACACATGTGACCAGCTGATCATTCTATTTTATTTTTTAATAACCGTCGTTGAACAACCGACTCAAATTTGGGTTTACGACTACTAATGTTGAACTCCGCAGCCTTGTAATTTTGAACCCACCCAGAAGA
Organism: Parasteatoda tepidariorum; assembly: GCF_043381705.1. Taxonomy (NCBI): domain Eukaryota; kingdom Metazoa; phylum Arthropoda; class Arachnida; order Araneae; family Theridiidae; genus Parasteatoda; species Parasteatoda tepidariorum. The sequence goes on along the minus strand of NC_092209.1, from coordinate 57,647,687 downwards.
CAACGAAGTTCCTGGATCAGTACTTCCAGAAGTCTGATTTGTTATGGGAACATGATCGACTTTGTGACTCGACAAATTTCACGTGCATCAGTCACCATTTACTACACGGGGAATCTTTGGTCGGCGGGGATCTAACCCACGACCTCTTGGGCATTGGCCCAGTGCCCAACCAACCAGGCTATCCCCCCTCCAGCTGATCGTTTAAAAGTAAAATGGCTCGTTAAAGTTAAGCTAAGTTTCTCCATATACGTTAGAAAGTTAGTTAACGTGTAGTTAATGAAATACAGTGTCGTATCACAAATCGAACTTATTGAAATATAATTCTTTCTCTTCTATGCCTTTTACTTAACTTAGATCTATAATTTGCTTATATATTACATTGTAACCGAGATACATTTTTGTTTTGTGTACCTGGTAACTTTAATGTGCAATTATTTGTTTATGTTCGACATGGCTTTGATTTAAGTAAGAAACATATAGTGAAAAAATTGATATCTTTGTGAAAGAATCTTTGTGTAAGAATATGGAATGTATCATTTAAGAGAGCTGATGCTTAGGCTTGACAGGCTTGGTCTATTCAAAATAGAATGGAAAGAACAGTTGTTAACGTAAGCAAAAGCCACGTTTCAACAACCAATCAGGATCAAGATATCCATACTACGTCACTTGCAGGTATCCCATTGAAAACAGAATCGTTTGCAATTTGTTTGCAACGATGCGCAAGCGCTATGTTAATACTGAGGTTAATAAAATGTTAATATTTTCAGATCATTTTTGCTTCTTTTCATTCAAGACCGGTAGATCTTGAAAATGGGTGTCTATTTTTGAGCGCTTGGAAGATGTCGACTGTTATTTCAAATTTGTATACTTTTGAAGCGAATGAAATTTTTAATCAAGTGATAAGCTTAAATAATATTAACATTGTGTTGTTCAAAACAAGATTTGTGAGAAATTAAAATAACAATAATAAATTTATGGTGAATTTTATTGTAAAACACAAATGAAAGCATCAATTTATGTAAGCTATTTCAAGATAAACAACGTAAAGTTTAAATATGTTATTGAGATAAGGGAGGAAAAACACACTTTTAATCAACTACGTGTTGCGAAATATAAATACCGTCAAAGTAAATAATATCAAAACTTTAACAAAAATTTTTTTGAAATTTTAAATTATGTTCTTGCAAAAACACTAGTTTAATGCGTAATGAGTATATCAGACGCATTTTTTGAAACTTACTATACGTTCTTTATCAATTTATAATAGAATAACAAAAGACAGCCATATTTTCTTGAGTTATGTATCACGTTTTAATGAACTGACATAGATAGTTTACTGATAAGAAGTATTATTTATATTTCCTTTTATCTGATGATCTCATAGTTTACACAATTCTTTGTATCACTTTCTGTTTACACATTTTTAATTTGCTTAATAAGAGCAAACTATTTTACTTGTTTATGTTACATTTTTTCAGGAGAATAATGACCACAATAAGGATAAATTATAAATCTGCAATAATTAATATTTTTTGATGCCAGACCGAAAATTTTTTTTTTCCTTCAAAAATTTAAAAAAAGGATTTTGATTTAAGAATCATAAATAGAGTATTTTTTTGAATTTTTTTGAACCCTCTCTGTCTTAGAAATGGTTCTTTTTCTCATTCTTCTAAAAAAGTATTAGAGGTGAATTAGAATAAACAAAATAGGTTCTTTAAAATATTTTAAAAGCAGCATAAAAAGTAGATACTCATGTCAAACAGAAGGGAAGTAGAACCATAGATAGCCTATTAAATTAACAAAAGGGACGAACTGTTGATAGGCAAGACAATTGGGGAAGATGCAGAAATGGTCCCTCAAGTACGAACAACATAACTAGTAAGAAAAAGGAGGGAGGTCTTAATGGCTCTAATCAGATAATTATTAACTGGTGAGGAATCTGAAAAGTAAATCTATCAGAAAATTTATAAATAAAACAAAGCTACACTATATTTTATTAGTTTACATCCACGTATATGACAATATTTCGTTACTCGAAAAATCAATTCGAATATGAAGGTCACAGCTTTGAAGAATTTTTACATTAAACGAGGATTTTTGATGTGCGCAGTTTATATGCGGCTTCAATGAGAGACTGTTACTTTATTTGATTTTACTGAAATATATTCTGTTCATTTTCTTAAATTTTGCTTTATGCTTTTCAGCATTAAAAAAAGAATTCTATTAACATAAATCGTTCTAAATCCACTATTTTCACTTCGTACAAAAAAGTCGTCTGCAATGAAAGTCAGAAGATGAAACTTTATCTAAATTATTTTATCATTAAAGCGATAAACACTAGTTTCTTTTCTTTTCTCTCTTTTTTTTTAATATAACAATGGTGCAATATTTCGAAAATAAATAGGTATTGAAGAGAGCAAACCAAAATTTTCTGTTAATGCAATGATGGATTTGGTTGTTACACTCTTGAAATTTATTTAAACCTTGAAATTCTAAGGATTTCACCGTCGATCTATCATTTCTATTTAAAAAATCTTAAAGCTTTTCGTTAAAACTTTTATATTTCAGAAAATAGTAAATAATTTTTTCCATACAGAAAAAAAAAAAGAAAAATGTTTATGAAATAAATTATTTTCGATAAATCTTTTGCCTTCAAAATAATTATAGCGTGAGAACTATTTATGAGTGAAAAAAACAAAATGTAGATTGCTTTAAAAATGCAGACCTAATAAACAATTAAAATTATAGAATAAACAAAATGAAAATTAAACGAAAATAAAAATTATAGATTTTAAAAAGTACTAAAAATTTCTTCCGTAGTTTGGTTTAGAAAAACGCGATTCTGTGGTTTAAAATCGTTTGCTTCTTTTGACAATTTTTTAGAAAGCGTTGAAGCTACAAGAATTTCATTATTTAAAATATCTCTGCAGTTTTTAAAATTCTGAAAATGCAAAATTCAGGGTTTTTTGCTTTTAGAAAGATCGGTTAAATGCATAAAGTATCCTTTCATGTAAGTAAAACCGATGCGTACAGTATTCTATAAATATTTTTTTCCTTTTAAACATATGTCTGTAGTTAATTAAATTAGAAGATTATTATTTGATATTTTTTGATATTTTAGAAGTTAATTTTAACCTTTAACTTGTAATATATGCTTCGAAACTGTTATTTCGAATTATCAGAAGATTTATTTAAAGATTTAATATTAATTTTCTTTACATTAATACATAACTATTAAAATATCCAAATTTATATAAATAAATAGTAGTAGGTTTTCTTTCACTGTAATTCCTTTAAAATAATTGGAGTTAACATATTTTCTCCTTGTGGCTCTCATGCTATATTTCGACAAGTTCTTCTTAACGTGAACGTTGCGGAATGAAAACACAGTTCCCAGCGAAGTCTAAAGATCACCTAAACAGTAATAAATCAAATTCTTTTATAAGACCACAAGCTCTAATAATGTTTAATAAGCAATAGGAAAAAGAATGGCTATCCATTTTTTTCCTCTTTTATCGTCATTATATTTCTAGATTACAATCCCTTATCAAATAAACAGAAAATAGCTTATCATCCTTAGAGGTTACTTAAGGGTCAATTTTTAAGGTCTTCTGATGCTACCCAGTCTGCATAAACTGGCTGTGGCTTCCGATAAAACATTTTAAAATGCCTAAATACCGCATCCATGACTGTGGGAATACTTGTATGACCTGCACTTTGGCCTTTGGGTCCTTGACATATACCGACATTTTCATTTTATTGTATTAAGCGGACTTCTCATTTTAATAAATAAAATTAACTTGCTTTACATTTTGAAATAATGATTGAAGATTGTTGCTTAAACACAAGAAAAAATTTAAATTAAATTTTGCAAATTTTGCCATCAACATTGTTTTATTATAAGGAAATACAAATACAGTCGGACCTCGATTTAACGAAGTCGCTAAATCCCGATAGTAAGTTCGTTACATAGAAAATTCGCTGCATAGAAAGTCACCTTTTGAAATACTTAAACGACACAAAACAGGTTTTGAATTCATAAACAGTAGACATAACTAAAATAGCAATTAATACACATTTATCTTGCAAAGTAGTATCTACTATTTATTTTACATAAAAATCTTGACCATGAAGGAAATCTGCATGGAAAGCAGGAATGGAGCAAAACATTATCCAGTGTTACACTATCATGCTACATACATTTTAAACTAAAGGAAGCTAAATTTATGTGTAAAATTATATCTGCATTTATTATAAAAGTAATATTAAACATGCATCACCACATGCGTTCTTAAGTTTAATGGCTGCTGATAAAATCCGTTAATTTTGTTTGAGTTTTTCGTTTGAAATGAAAAAAAGGAAAGGGATTTTACGGCTTTCTCTAAAAGCAAAGTGGCTTCAAAAATCAATTCAAGGGCATTTCCCCCATAAAATGCGTTAACAAGTTTAAAATGTTCTGAAATTTTGCGGAAATAGGGAAAGTGGATCTCAACGAAAAGTTCGTTAAATAGAAAGTTCACTTCGCTATTTGGAAGTTATTTTACGAAGAAAGTTCCAAAATGCTCTTGGCTTCTCGAAAAAATTCACAAAATAGAGAAATTCGTAAATGGGAAGTTCGTTAAATAGAAGTTCGACTACCACTTGAGCATATTTTTGAACCTTCCCTTCCTTTGGGAGCATAAAAGCAAACTAACCTACCCCTTCAAGCAATATTTTCGAAACAAAAAACAATTCTGGTGAATATTTACCAATTTACATAAATTAATGAAATTTACATTGATAAGTTTAAATTGCTTCGAGCCAATTTGAAATGAAGCTTGGTTAATTGATTGCAAACTGATTCAATGCAGATAAAAGTAAATAGTGAGGTTCACATAAAAAGGCAGAGAAAAAAAATGTATCTTACAATTGAGAAAAAAGGTGAAAGAAAAAAGTTAGAATTACTAGAATATGGTTAAATTTAACGTGTTACTGGCTCAATGGAAACACCAAAAATCTCGATAATTTTTAACAAACTCTTTGGTAATGATTTTCGTAGTATATAATTTTATTATAAGTGATAAAATTTGGTAAATGTGGTAATTTTATCATGATACCCTAGATCAGGGACGGCGAACCAATGGCACGCGTGCCATTTATGGCACGCTACACAATATTTTGGGCACGCCACCGATCACAATTGTTATTACACAAATGTCACACACTATGAAGCTTTGTAACAATTAAATTAAAATTCACAAAAAAAAACAAAATAATAAACAGTTATTAATAAAAAAAATTAACAATTAATGCTAAAAAAACAATTAATAACCATAAAAAACAAGCTAACAATAAATAACTAGCAAAAAAATCAACAGTCCTGCTTAAACTAATATCTTACAACCTATAAGTTATTTGTCATTTAATCTGCAATAACAGAAGTCCCACTGATGCTACTTTAAGTTGAATTACGCGTATAACTGAGACATTGCAAAATGTATTTTCTTTTCAATGTAAATAAAGAGTTTTAAGTTGATAGTATTTAGTATTATTATTTTCCCAATAATCATGAAGTCAAAATTATTTGACGGCACGTCTGTGATTTCATTAAACAATTTTTTAGAAAAAATGGCACGTTGGTGTATTAAGGTTCGCCACCCCTGCCCTAGATCATGGCAAAAAAACAATTTTTTCGGTTAAAGTTGCTTTTCAGCTCTGTATTTTTTATTCAATGTGTGGCAATAAGAACTGTAATTAGGAAAAAAAAAACAGAATTTCCAGTTAACAGTTACCATACGAACAGAAAAACTGCCAACAGAATGGTTTAAACACCGTACATTTTGGTTTTATGAACCAGAATTACGATTTTTTTTTTTTACCAGAATTTTTCTCCATGTAGAAAGTAAGGCACTGTATTTCATGTTAAAGCTTTTTATTTGTATTCCTGGAAAACTTAAAAATCAATCAAATTGATGAAATTGAATATTTTTAGAGCATTTTAAATATCTCATGAATTTTTTAAGTATAATTCTAACAGTTTTTTCTTTTTTTTTTTAACAAAACAATTGCGTTTCAGGTTTAGGAACACGGAAAATTATGCCCCCCGTTGATGCACAGTGAATAAGATTGGTTGATAACTACTCGATAAAAACTGTTATGTAATATTTTTTCGAATTTGGTGCTGAACAAAACCAAAAAATTGTACGAGGAAAACTTTATTTCTAGTAAACATCAAATTGAGCTTTCATATATATACTTAAATCTGTTAAATCTAAATCTGTTAAATATTAAATCTCTAAACACCAATAGCATATAATTCTTACCCCAAATTCACATACGTGCATACCATTCGTTGTTTATTTTCACTTCTAATAACAAAAAATTTGAACGTACTTTGGATGTCGTACGTAAATTGTTTACAATCGATAATGAAATGGTGTTAGTTTGTTGTTGCTTTCAGCTACAGAAATTTCTTAAATAAATTTATAAACTATCTTTTTAGTTGCGTAATAAGGATATTTATATTTTAATTTTTAAATATCTCTCAACTGTACTGAATAATTTCGTAACATTTAATTTCTATCCGCTTCTCATTAACGTAATTCGAGTTCATCGTAATATTCTTCCTGTGCTAGGCGTATATTTGATTAACAATCCAATTTTATTTTAAGAACTTGTGTGTATACATTTCAAATAAACTTTTCTTACGTTAAATTGTACAGTGAAATGTAACTTTACTGGCTCTTATGTGTATCATATCTCATTGCTATTATAAATTTTAAAGTTATCGTACACCAAAAATGGGGTCTACTATTTTGTACCAAAAGCAGTGATAATGAAAATTCCCAGTGCTTCCCTACACCAAACACTATGGAATTTTCTGCTATGTTTTGCTGCATCACTTTGGTGCGAATTAATTTTTTTTACAGTGTACCCATCATCTGTTTTCTGATATAAATTGCGATATGCGCCAGTATTGTCATCGGATTATCAATAAGGATAAATCACAGACCATAGCACAGTGGGCAAGCATTCAAGGTTTCGTGGCCAAAATTAGTATTTCGATCAAATTTGTTTCAAAATTTGTATTTAGGGGTTTTCATGTGCAGGTAAATTGAATTCATAGTTGAAATTTTGAAATACACTAAAAATCCCCCCCCCAAAAAAAAAAACAATGGCGAGCAAAAATAAAAAAATAATATAGTACGTTTGAATAATTAAATATAGCAATGAAAATATAATAATTTTCGTAATTTTACATTAAAAATAAAAGGCAAATTATATTTCCGAAGTAATATTACAAAATAATGTGAAATAATTACAAAATAATGCGAAAACAGGAAAAAAAAACATTATTTTTGCTTTTCGGTTTATTTAGTCCACCTTTGCAATAATGGGGCAGGTTTTTTCGAAAGAAGAAACATCAAAGAAGACAACAAAAAAAAGTTCAGCTAATTACCTTGTGGAGTTTTTTGGAACTAATTTCGAAAGTCATTCAAACATTGTAAAATGTCAAATGATAAGATATAAACTATAAGTTTGTCAAGAGTATTAACTAATACAAAAAATTGTAAAATTGTACAATTATTTAGCACTAATTACTCTGATAAAAATGTAACAGTAAGGTGAAATTCCTATATATATTTCTGAAATAAAAACTTAAAAGTTACATTTAAAACAATTTTTTAAACATTAAATTGTACTCTCGTCGGTCCAAAAAGTAAATTATAATGCTTGGAATGATTATGAATACTTAATTTGGGATATATTAGAACTGCCTATACGTATTATAGTTGAAAAATTAATTTTTTACTTTTGGCCAAAGATCATAGTCTTCTGGCCCACAGTGCATAGCTAATAGTGTAGTAGTAGTGTTAAGTAACTCTAATATGAAATGAGATAATTAATTTAATCACTATCACGTCTTTTAATTTTGATGTTTATGGTTATGGCTTTTGCATAGTCCAACACTTGTGTGCAACTTATAGTTCCAATAATCCACAATAATTAAAAAAGAAACGTTTACCATCTTCGTATTTGCATAGTTCAAACTTTCAACACGTGATTTCTTATTTTTAAATATGACTTGCGTATTAATGGCTACCACCAGGCCCCTCTTCCCCACTGGGCACTATGGGCACGTGCCCAGGGCCCCGCGATCGAATGGGGCCCCCTAGTTCCTGCCAGATTACCAAATGATAACCGATACATTATTACCGAAAAACATTAATTTTGAAAAATCTGATGATAATGACTTACTACAATACCTACGCTTATTATATTAGCTTTAGTTTGCCGCATGCGGATAGCTATACCTTGTACAACATAGCTTGAACTTTTTGACAGATGGGTCAGTGATGGGAAACAGAAAATATCTATTGGTGTAAAAAATGTGTTGGCTAAATATGTGGCTGTATGTATGTTTTAAACTATTCAAAATAAATAAATTCATTCGTCAATCAATTTTATTGCACTAGACATAAAAACATTGGGTAGGTAAGAAACCATTGTTTTCAGTTTTTCTATTTAAATTTTACCTCGAAGCAATAAAAACCACTTAAGACTTTCGGAAAATGCTTGAGTCCTTAACAGGTACTTTTATGTTGTGTGTCTATTCTTATGATTATTATCAATTTTTAATATTATTAAAATAAGAAGATATTGTTCGTCGTTGCAAAGTTATATCGATTTCAGATTTGACATCTGTCAAAAAGAAAGATCAAACTAATAAATAAACAGGGTATAATACTCCACTCTCTCTCAAAAATGAGTTTTTCCGATATTAGTATGTTTAGGTTAATTTAAATACCTATATGTAAGTATAAGAATACAATTTAAAAAAAAATTATTAAATTAAAAAAAGAATTATTTGATGCGGTGTGGTTTATGTCTTAAAGAAACCTATTCGAACGTCATTCGTAATACCAAAGACAAAAAAGGGGAATTCCCGATTCCCGATCGTCGTTTGACTTGACGAACGGGAATTCCCTTCAAGTATTTGTCTGCGATGTTGTGGCGTTTGTTTTGTTTGTAGTTGTTAGTTTGTTACTGACTGTGCTCGAGCTCTGATAAAAAAAATAGTATTGTTTGATTAAATCGTCGTTTTGTCTGTTTTGTGTTAGCGAATATTTTCGTTATAAAATTAATTAAATAGTGAATTATAATATAAAATGTCGAAACGGTCATATCCTAGTGGATCTGAAAAAAGGAAAAAAGCTCTACATCAGAAAGAAGTAATTGAAAAGTTACCAAAATTAACATCATATTTTACTACTACTACTGGAGAAACTTCTGTAAGTAGCAATCAACTCATAAATGTTCCACATGATGACTCAGCTCAATTACAAATTGCGGGAATTTCTAAACCTTCATGTTCCAATTTTGAAAAAGAGATTGAATCAGAAAGCGACTATTCCTACGACGAAAGTGCAACGACTTCAGTGACTTCACTAAAACCGACAACTCCAACTGTGTCAATTGAACAGCAGTTTTCCAACACAGAAGAATTAATATCGCACGATCCCGCCGATTATTTTCACGAAAAGTTTGTTGAAATAAATCGCGAAATTTTAATTCGTAAGGGACCAGTATATTTTCAAAATAAAGATTCTGACTTTTCCGAGGCATCCAGAACATACAAAGATGGTAATAAATTAGTAACGAGATATTTCAACAAAGCATTATTTATTCGCAAATTAAAGAACAATGAAAGCGTCGAAAGAAAATGGTTGCTGTATTCGCCTTCCAAATGCTCTGTATTTTGTTTTTCATGCTGCTTATTTAACCCAACTGATGTTAATCTTTGCTCTCGGAATGGATGTAATGATTGGAAGCATATTAATCACATAATTTTAACACATGAAAATAGCCCAGCGCATAAGCAATCTATGATGACTTATCTGGCACGAAGTAAAGCGGTTGGTAGAGTAGATATAGACTTATTATCTCAACATCAAAAGGAAGTGGATTACTGGAGAAACGTACTTAAACGGATTGTAGCTGTTGTAAAATTTTTGGCATCGAGAGGGCTTCCATTTCGCGGCGACAATGAAATCCTAGGATCTCCAAACAATGGAAATTATTTGGGTTGTGTGGAATTATTGAGTGAATTTGATCCATTTCTTGCAGATCACTTAAAAAAATTTGGGAATCCTGGAAAGGGTAACATTTCTTATTTATCAGCAAATATCTGTAATGAGTTTATTGAAGTAATGGGAAAACAGGTTCTAAAAAAAATTATAAATGAAGTTAAATCAGCAAAATATTTTTCCATAAGCGTTGACAGTACGCCCGATCTGTCTCATATTGACCAGCTAACTTTCATCATTCGATACGTAAAAGACTGTGTTCCTGTTGAAAGGTTTTTGAAATTTATACCTATTAAAGAACATAAATCTAAGTATTTAGCGGAGACCATCTTAAATTTTTTAGAGATACATGATATTCCCATAAAAGATTGCAGAGGACAAAGCTACGACAATGCTTCAAATATGTCGGGAAAGTATAGTGGTCTACAAACAAGAATCAAGGAAAAATGTGAATTTGCCACCTTTATACCATGTGCAGGACATTCACTAAACTTGGTAGGTGTCCATGCTGCTGGGTGTGTACCGGAGGCATCACAGTTTTTTGAAATAGTTCAGAAAGTGTACAACTTTTTTTCGGGCTCTACCCACAGATGGAATATGTTAACAGAACATTTAGGTTCAAAAAAAGTTGTTAAGAGTCTTTCACAAACCAGATGGTCAGCCCGAGCTGATGCAGTAAGTGCTTTGCATGGGGGTTATAAAAGAATATTAGAAGCTTTAATCACCATCGCAAACGATACTGAACAGGCACGAGAAACAAGAGACGAAGCCCTTAGTCTGTCTAGAAAAATGGGAAATCTAGAATTTATTATACTGACGGAAATCTGGAGCACTATATTGGAAAGAATAGACAAAACAAGTAATTATCTTCAGAAAGAAACAATAACACTGGACGTTGCAACCAATTTGTTGACTTCACTTTATGATTTTATTACTAACCTCAGGGATAAATTTGATAACTTCGAATCATCTGCCAAAGAAAATAACCCAGAATCTGACTACAAGGATCTATCTCAAAGAACAAGACGTAGAAGCTCACGGCAGAGTTTTTTTGATGGCTCTGCGCCATCAGTCCAATTGAATGGAAAAGAGCGATTCAACGTAGAAACCTTTCTCCCAATAATCGATACCTTGAGTGTTCATCTAAAACAGCGACAAAGTTCATATGAGATCGTCAGTCAACGTTTTAGTTTATTTTTTCACTTAAAAACTCTGAATTCCGAAGAGATACGACAAGGATGCAAAGAATTTTCTCAAATCTATCACGAAGATGTAAATGAAAAAGAGTTAGAAATAGAATGTCAACATTTAAAAGAATACTTAATAAATGTTCAGAGTGAAAATGAAGCATCTAACAGTGTACAGGAAGTATATAATCTATTAAAGCAAAACAAAATTGAAGACACATTTCCTAACGTAGAAATTGCATTGAGAATATTTTTAAGCATGATGGTAACTAACTGCAGCGGAGAACGCTCCTTCTCCAAATTGAAACGAATAAAAAATGAATTAAGAAGTACAATGCTTCAAGAGAGATTAAATAGTTTGTCGCTGATGTCCATAGAATGTGATATTCTCAATACCATAGATTTTGAAGAAGTGATTAACGATTTTGCTCATCTTAAATCTAGAAGGGTACCTTTGCAATCAACATAGAATTAATCTAAGGATTTTAAGTTAAGCGAGTTACTTTTGTAGATTATTTTTTATATTTCCTATTTTTTTATAGCTAGTAACTAAATAAAAATAAATTTAGAACCTTGTTTGTCTTTCTTTATCTATTGTAACTAAATAGTGTTTTCTCAAGGTCATAGGGGCCCCATGATCCTAATGTGCCCAGGGCCTCAAATAGTTTAAAGACGGCCCTGGCTACCACTGTGGGAATAAGTCTTTAGATATTCAAAAGAAGCGTCGCAAGATCACTGAGAGATAGTTCAGAGATATCCCGACAGGTGACATTGCAGATTTCGATTTAAACCTTTCGATTAAACCCTTCGATTAAACCGTTACAAAATTATAATAAATTTTAAATAGGTACCAGTTTTCATTTCTCCTTATTATTATCATTTATTGTATTATTTCAGCTGTATTACAATGTATGTCAAACGAAAATTTAAGAGTAACTACTAAATTTCAAAAACAAAGTTCTCAATTTATCAAAAGCTTTTTTAGCGAAACGCTTTCCATTGTTTTTTTCTTTCCGATCTAAGAACCATGTGCTGAAATTGACATAACTCCCTGTGTTGCCAGATTCCTGACTTCCTTTATTATAACAGTTTCCATGATCGATGGCTATAAAAGAGGTGGGGCTAGAGTGGTAGCACGTGCTGCAGTGAGCCATAGCTGTCAGCAAGATGGCTACCTGACAAATGGTCGGAGAGTCCTTAATGGTAGCCACATGCCAGCACCCACGGATGCCATGTTTTTTTAAAAAGGGAATATTTACAAGGCTTCGTTAAACAGTGTTTAGATTACGGATATAAACAAATGTGTTTGCCATACAATGGAACTGTTGCGTGTTCGGTTGTCCATCAAGTTTGTGTAAACATATTGGGTTCAAGGGGAAAGAATATCCACTCATATTACTGTTTCTTTCTAAAACACGCAACTTCATTCCCCTTTCAAGAATTGTGTTGAGCGTATGATCCTTACATTTTCATGAACTAATTAAAAATAAATTAAGATGTTGGAGGTTTTTCTTACTTTCTTTTCTTGATCCGTGAGTAATACCTTGTTTCCAAGATTCGATAACGGTAAGGATTCCTCGCGGCTAATGATGAACTTGAAAGTAGGAAGAAAAAAAAGCGAACTTGTAGGCGCAATTATATGCCAGAAATAGTATGTCAAAATCAAAGCAGATATCATATGAAAAAAGAAATGCAATATCACATATGATCTGTATCGAATAAAAAGTTTCTAAATCACGCTTTTAAAAAAATTGCATGTTTCAGACATTATTATTTTTTTTTTTAACTCAATAAGTTAGCTTTTTATTACCCTAGAATGTTATTGCAATTGGTTGAAACAAAGGTAGGTAAAATTTATTATTGATCATAGTATTTAACTATTAATTAAGTATTTATTTAACTTAGTTATAAGTTAAGAACAACAATGTCTTACTCTTTTTAGTTAAAAAAATAATAATTAGGATTTGACAAAATTACATATTGAAGTACGTAGAATGTTTTTAATAAATTTTGATGTTTTTAATTAATATTTCAAATTTATTTATTTATTATTATTATTTTATATGACTTTGTTAGCCGAATAAAACCATGTTATTGATATCGAAATAATTCAATCGCACATTAACTAACTTTATAAAATTAATTAAATCTCACGATATTTTAAGTTACGAAATCAGAAACAAAAACGTATCTCCTTTGAATAAGCATACCCTTTTTTTCGATGGATTTAAACTCTTACCTCTAAAAATATGACAGATAGAGCTGCAATATAAAAGGTACAGTCTTAATAGTTAAAGCATGAGAGCGGTTAAAAGCTTGGTACCTTTAATGTTAATTTCCCTTTTGTGTATTTAGCCATTATTTAAATTTTTATCATTTGAAATTACGTAGATAAATTGGTGTAAAAACTAGTATATCTTACGATTCAAAATTATTTCGACCGTTAGTAAATTGAGTAATAAAAAATTATGAAAAATAATTTTTTACTCAAAATTATCTTCAGATAAACAAGTTTTATAATTTATTGAGAGAATTGATCGCATTAGAATTGAGTTCTAAAAATATCGTGAAAAAAAAGAAGAGAAAAGAAAAAAAAGAAAGAAAGATATTAAATTTTAGGGGCCCAAACCTTCAATTGTTCTCCTGCCCACAGCAGTGAGACCATATTTTCCCGATTACGGCTACCTCCTTTATTTTGAGGATCAATAATCGAAACACGTTGAAGAAAAAAGGATGTTTATTTTTGTGATTGATTTCTTAACATAAAACAAAATCTACACAGATTAAGTTGCATATTTAAGGTTAGTTCTTCGAAACGTAAATATTGAGTCTAATTAAATGACAATGCGATCATTTGATCAAAAGTGCTCATTTTCACAAGAATTTATTTTCTAATTATTTTTGTTAGGGGTTATTTTTCAAAATGAATGCCCTTTTTATACTATTACCGATTCTAAATAGCACACCCGTATCGGATTGGCAGCTATCAATGCTAAGCTCAAAAGCCTTAAAACTTTAAACCCAACTCGAAAGACAAGGGTATTCTTGTATCAAACATTGGACAGAGTTGTCTTCGTTGAGATCTTTCTTTTTTCTTCAAGGAACTAACCCGCACTTGCTTTGCATGAAGAAGAAAACCTTCCGTGGTTAGCCTGACGCTGAAGTGATTCTAATCCATGATCTATATACCACTACGAATTTGATATTCACATCAGCATTGGGGTTGGTGTGAGCTGGAAAATGTATTCGAATAGACGATCACCAGAATTCGAACGAGTCACCTTTATGGAAGGCTAGCACTCTATTCCCTGAATTATCCGGCTTAAAAAAGGGCGTTTGTTGCAATATAATATATCACTGTGGAATAATAAAAGAAATTAGGATAAATCCCAGTAGATGAAGTTTTTTTTTTCTTTTAACTTTTACTATTAGTTTGGTATTTGAGCACCTGTGCGTTGAATACTCTCTTAGGGCTGTTCAGTAGAATTTGGGATTCTGGAACTGTACCCTCTCAGTGGCGAAGAGCCACAATTATACCAATCCATAAAAAAGATCCAAAGAGTCTGCAAAGTTACAGACCAATCTTTCTTACCAGCATTATGGGGAAAGCGATGGAAGGAATTGTAACTAAAAGACTCGGTTGTTTCCTTGAAATCAATACAGGCTGGATTCAGAAAATTCAATTTCAGCTTTTCTCAGTCAGACTATCAAAGATACCCTGGATAAAAGTCGAATACATACAGTGGTTTTCATTGACCTCAGGTCTCCTTATGACCCTGTTTGGACAAACAAACTCGTGCTCAAACTAGCCAATCTTTGTATCAAGAACAACATGCTTAGATGGTTCCGTGGTTTTCTCTGCCAGCATATATGCAGGGTCAGATATGGTAAATGCTTTTCCAAATACGGTGTTCTAAGAACTGGATTACCTCAGGGTTCAGTATCCAGTTGTACCCTCTTCAATATCTACATCAATGATCCTGTCCACCAACTTAAAACAATTCCTGGAATTAGATGCCTGCTCTATGCATCCTCCTGATATGGTCTGAATCCTCAAAGAAAACAAGCTGCACAAAAAACTAGTCATGGCTTGAATTTAACTTTAGAGATCTTAGAGCAATGGTGTGCTGAAAATAATATAGATGTCAACCTGGACAAAACAGTTTCAGACAGTTTCTCACTGACACACCAACCTATACATATCGATATCACATATCGAGGACACGCCCTCCCAGATGCCGACAAATTCAATTATTTACGTGTAACCTTTGATCGGAAACTATCCTGGAGAGTCCATACTGAATGCATTGTAAATCGAGTCTCAAACAGTTTGTCACTTTTGAAACGGCTGGCCAGATCAAGATGGGGCTGATCTAATAATACCTTGAATCTAACTTATAAAACTTTTATTTTGCCAATTATAACTTACTGTTATGAGCCTCTGATTACGGCATCTGGTTCTGTTACTAAATTACTTGATAAGGCCCAATTTGGCATAAAGGATCATTACAGGGGCCGTGAAAACAACATCGATTGACGCAATGATTATGATAACGGAAAATAGGCCCTTACCGATAACGCCGGGGCAGGGGTTTATAGCCATCTTTTCTTCATTTATCGGAAGTTTCACAATTGCTTTTGATGGTGACGTTGCAGCTATTCGTGTAACCCTATAACAGTTACACCGTACAGTTTTGAAAGGGTAGTTATCTTCTGTAACTCAAGAGCGGAGATCTGTGAACTCAAACTCTACTTCTGCCTCCTCTGACATCTTCGATGCAAAAAAACTTCTGCAGAGCCTGTTTGGGTTCTCTTAAGAAATTTTCTGCTGTGGATCTCAGGACACAGAGGTATAGCTGGTAACGAGTCAGCAGACTACCTTGCAAAGAAGGGAGCTTCTATCCTACAAACATCAATAAAAGATATCCCTCTTGCTAATGCTAAGCGCCTAATCAAGAAAAATATTAAGGAAATATATTAATACTTTATAAACCAAATAACAGTAAGAAATTTCGGAAAGATCTCTGTTGAAATAATCTCCAAGATCTCACCATGCTGCCAAGACGCAAAGCAGTCTTCGAGTTTCGACTAGCCACTGGACACTGTATCTTTATCGAATTCGTGTTACACAGGACCCTGTCTGCACGCTCTGTGACCTTCAGGAAGAGATGGATGCAGTCCACCTTCGCCGTTCTCCGGCACTAACATCTCTTTGTGTGACAGCTACTGGAGCGCAAGGTTATGGTTCTCTCCACTCCTGTTATGTTTTTCTTTTCTTTATGTTCTCATTTGCTCCTCCCCTTTTGTGGTGTAGAGGTCTTTCTGTAACTCTACTACAATCTACTTTTTCCGAAGCTTCAATATAATAGGCTAGATAATATATGACACTATAATTTTCTATAATAATTACTTTACATGAGTAAAAGAAGTTACTTTTATACAATTCTAATTACAGTTTGATTGATAAATAAAATCATGTTGTATAAATTTAATAATTCCTTATTTTTCATCATAAAGTATTTTATTAGTAATGTTACATCTGTGGACACGAACTTATATTTTGGAGACTTTAAAAATAAGAAAAATATATTTTTTTTCTCCACTAAATCTACATTGAGATGATTGATGTAACATTCATAAGGGGTATATAATCTATTAAAAAAATGTTTCAAATCAAATTGAAAATTTATCTTAATTTCTTTAAATTTAAAAATTAATTTCAGTTGCATTGCTACTTTTCCGTAGAATGACTCTCATAATAATAGGAGAAAAAAATTTCCTTTTTAGTAAATGCTTATTGCGAATATTACCAAATCAAAACGATGAAATAAATAGGTTTTTCTATAACATCACCTTCACTGTTAGAAATTTCTCTGAAAAAATGGTTAAATAACAATTTGGTGAACGGTTATTTTACCATAACTAATCAAAACAGTCAAATAATCATAAATAAAATGGTAATCAAACTGTTAAGTTTGAGAAAAACTGTTTATTAACTGCTTTCACCTAATACGGTTAAACAACCAGAATCTTATCTCACCAACTAGAACCACCTAATGAAGCTACTTAATTCTTTGCAACTGAGTACATATCATAGCCGAGCCGGCTTATCTGTCAATCTCATGACCGGCAGAACTTGAGTTCGAGTCCTAGTGTTGACATCACAATATTTCCTCCATTCCCTTCAACACATGGAGAATTTCCAGTGTCCGGCACTCTCCAATGCCTATTACCGTACGGAATGCCGAGCTACTATGTCTAGTAAAATAATTAATTTTTTTTTCTATTTTTATGAAAAATGCTAGTTGTAAATGGTTAAAAAACTGTATAGTTTTGTATTCATGGTTTTATAACTTTACTTTTTGTAAATGTTTTCAAAACCATAAAGGAAAAAAATGTTTTTTTCCGTAATTTTTACGGTTAATCGAATGGACAGACAGCTGCCAGTTATTTTACCATAATTTTAAAATGAAAATTTTAACAGTGTTGTTATGCATTTTAGATCGTTTTGTTTACAGTTATTACCTTTCATAAATAAGAAAACACGAAATCCTACGCTACTCAGGAAAAATTTTAGAAACCTACATTCGAATACGATGAGAGAAAGAGAAACTATAACATGTAATTACATTTATACGGCAAGAAAAATTAAATATTTAAGAATTAAAAAAAAAAAAAAACTAACCGGGTAGGTATTTAAAATTTACACTTTATAATTTTCTTTGCACGCGAGGAATATTCAATATATACAGTTTAGGGTTTCCATATTATATTAATAAATAAATCCTTAACTGATAAATGCATACGAATGTTAATGATTTGAAAAAGTATACAGAATGATGCGAAAATAAGATAACAAAATATTCGCAGCTGTCGTTTAGAACACCCCTTCATAAATAGAAGGATTTACATTCTAGTGACACGAGTTTATCCGGATAATCTTATGGCTTTGACGAATCATATGCCGAGACGCGTGTGGTCCGTCATACTACTTGACCTTACAAGTATCAGTTTTAGTTGATACCATTCCTTTGATGATATACTCAAAAGTTTTCTGAATGTTTATAGGTATTATTGTATGGTTGATTTGTAAACCATGATATTCCTTGAAAACAAATATTCAATTCTAAGTGTTATTTAATTTAGGCTTTATAATGTAACATATATATTCTATAAGATAACATATATATTCTTGATTGAAATTTACAGACAAAATGAGTTGGCAGTTTCAATGATGAATTCAATCCATTATATTTCTAGTAACAGAAATAGTTTCTTTTAATTAAGTATTTTGAAATTAGTTCCTGAAAAATTAAATGTTAAATATCTGACTTTTTTGGTATTTATTTTCTCAGGAACTATTCGACCGATTTTGCTCAAACTTCGTATTTTACCACGTAAAATTATATTCTCTTAAATGATGCAAAAATTGTATACCTAAAAATTAAAAACTTTTTCGACTTTTATTAAGTAAAATAATGAAAAATAATAAATATTTACTAAAAAATATTTTTTCACGGAATTCTCATTGGATATACGATATATTGTGTGCAAAAATTTTTCAATTTTCTTAAAAATTTCTTGAAATATAGCGAGATACGCAAAAAGTAAAATTAACATTAAGGGGTCCAAACTTGGGAGAGCTCTCCTGACTGAATAATTGGGATCATCTTTCCCAGATTGCAACTACCTCCTATATTTTGGGGGTCAAAATTCTGGATCCGTCCAAAAAAGAAAAAATATATGTTTATTCAGAGAAAGTACGCTTTTGTTTCTGATTTCGTAACTTAAAATATCGTCTGCAGTTATTAATTAGCATATTTGAGGTCACCCTCTCGAAACATTAAGATTAAGAACCGATCATTCAATCAAAAGTTATTCAAAGTGATCCGTTTCTTTTCTTTCTTTTTTTTTTTGGATCACTGTGCATTATATTAAAACAAATTAGAGTCATACTAATATATTTACGTAACATATATTATTAAAAAAAAAGAGATAAATGTTCTCAATTTCTTAAAATAAGTGAAGTATAAATATCAATGTACACTTTTTTTTTTTTAAAAAAAATGTCATATTTAATAATTTTGTTACAAATTAACATTTTCCGTACTATTTTGACTATTCCCAAAATATTACACATTTAATATAAACAAGCGATAAAGTAAATTTTGTTTTGAATAAAAATAATTTGATGATAATAAATTAGAGCATTTTCTAAGATTCAACTATATATATTAACACATTTATTTTTAACATTTTTGTTTAACTTTTTCAACACTTAAAAAAAATTCATTGCTATCTACATATTATGAACTAAATAAGAAAACTTAGCTAAAAAAATGATTTTAAAACTATGGATTTGTATATTTTCAAATTGATGATCTGAAACAATTATAAAATTAATTTACTTATTCCATACTATTTCTCTTATTACCAAATTACTATATTTCTAAAATAACAAGCGATAGATAAGTAATAAAGCAATTTAAAAATAATAATAATAATAATTTGATCACAAGAAATTTGAGCATTTTTAAAATCTTATTTATGAATGAATGCATTTACATCTATCACTTTTGTTTAATCTTGCTCACAATTTAAATATATTTACTAATTTTAAGCTATTTAAGAAAACTTCGCTAAAGATTAGTTATAGAACTTGTATAATTTCAAATGAATGTATTCCTTTTTTTTAAAATTTCAAGCGATAAAAATAATGACTGACAAACTTATTCGAATATAAATTCTAAATTTTAGCTCATATGAATTAGTGACGACACTAGCAAGGACAAAAGCTCTTCTATCTAAAAGATTTAATGCAGTTAAATATTAGGAAAGGACTAGACATTCCCTACAATTAGTAAATCACTTCTGTTTGCGTATTCAGAAGGCTGAAAGATGTTTACTTTGAAACAGATCCGCAGATGGGATGTTGAAAAAAAGAACAAGCATAATGAATGATAATTGGGGCGGGGTCGTCTTAACCTTAACTAAATCATGCAGTGTATGTCCATTATAGATTATTGAAGACCTCTAAATTAGAAATTTTGACGTTTTGCGGACAATTCGTCAGTTGTCTCGCCCTGTCAACAACAGGGTGTTGTGTTACAAAGGGTTGCCAACATATTGCGTTGAGGAGAATTTTGGATAGAAGTAAGTTTACTGATGAGTGATCCGTGGAATTTGCTCTAATGTCACAAAAAAGTGTACGTTAACCAAATTCTTGACTTGATTTTGATTATTATCAGTTTTAATGGTTGCATTTTGTTATATGCCAAGTACATGTGCTGGTGATGTTATGATGAGAGGTTTGCAGGAAATTATAAACTTTTTAAAAGCTGTTGATAGACAACTCTATTTAGCCTTCAACTTCGAAGTTTATGTTCGAATGATTTCTTTTTTGCATGAAAAAAGAATTATAAAATATTCAATAATTTAAAAATTGTGCACTTTTTTTGCGATACTTAAATTGTAAGCTTACTGAGCATACTTCATTTGAGTTCTCGTTTTTCGTTATTACATATCAGATTTTGTTTTACGCAAATCATGTTACTTTCGATAATTTTGAAATTAATATATTAACGTTTGCTAGATTCCACACTATTTTTGTATCATAGGTGAACCTGAAATTATGATATAGTGAATTTTTTGTTTATATCTTTATAATATGTTCTTAAATAAAAATTTAGAACATTTAAAGACAAAAAATTGCTGCACTTTTAAATGAATCAATAAAATAGTAATGTTCGGAACAAAATTTTCATATTTGATATTGACAATCTAAATTTTTTTTTAGTTTTTTTATTTATACATTTATTTATTTATTTTTCGGAATAAATATGACCTAAAAGAAATTGTTTCTATTTGCTACGGTTTAACACATTGGTTTTTTCTTTTCTCCGAGTTTTTCAACCAAGAAATAGTAGCAAGAGTAAAAAAATCAAAACAATTTAATGTAACCCATATCAAACAGATAAGTTTAAATTCAGTGTTTAAAATTTCAAGTAGTTTTCTGTCACAACCGTTGAATGCAATAATTTGTAATTCGAACAATGTACGTAATGTGACATTGAATTCATATGTTTATGTGCATTATTAATGTGCATATATTAATGTGCATTGAATTCATAAAATACTGGTCACGTGTACGTATGCAACTAACATAATTTATGAAAACACCTATCATTTCTCACATTTAAAGAAAAACTTGTTTACTTGGCAGAGAAAATAAAGGTAGACATTAGTTAAAAAAAAAAAAATTTAATTTAAAGGTAAGTTTGCTTCAATAATGCCATCAGAAGGTTCCTTATCTTGGATTGAAACTACTAAATTATGTTTGTGGGCGTTCGCATTTCGTAAATCAAATCTTGTATGCTCATGAGCAATAACGGAAAAATTTATTGACTAGTGTAGCAGTTACACCATACATAAAATAGCTTATGCAAAAAAATTTTTTCATTAACCTTATACATAGCTTTTGCTTAATAATACATAAAAAGCAATACTTTAAACCTAATTTGATTGTTTTTCCAGTTTAATAAATGTATACAGAAGGCGTTTGCAACATATTTTTAAATTATAGTTCGTAAACATTGTTGCATTGTCAAAAAATTTATTTTGTTTAATTTCCAGAAAGCTAAACATTTTGATTATTCCATATTTATTTATATTGAATCGTGTTTCGTTGTTTAGGCTCATTACCTCCTATTTATTTAACCCTTAACACCATGTTGTCTTTGACACTCATTAAAAGTCCTGTTTAATTTTAGGCGCCAAAGTTTAGCTTAAAAATAGCCAAAGTCTGAAATACCCTCTTTTGTTGGCAATCGCTCTTTTACCCATTCGCGAAGCATGAAAGCTGACACCCATTGCGCCTGGTGCCTTGACGATGGAGATTGCATGATATATAGAGATTTTTCTTCGGATTCTCTCACATTAATTGTCTCGAAAAAGTAAGGCGATAACCCTACACCCCAAAAAACTATTTCTTATGATTTTTTTTCCCTTCCTTATTCTTATTTCATGACCTTCTGTTTTGACTAGCTTCGTTACCAGCGAAGGAAAGTCGTAAATTCGGTACGCTTTTACGTGTGAGAATTCGTCGACGATACAAGATCGTTTGTCGCCTGCGACAACTGCAGTGACTATCCTGGCCATTCATTCTATTTTATATATATATTTATATGTTTGCTTTTTATATTCATTTTTTTTTCTTCTTTTTTTTTCTCGGGACTGTTACTTTCTAGAAATGATGAATGAAGTTTTTTTTTTTTTTTTAAAGCACTCGTAAAATGCTTTTTTAATGTTTGTTGAGCAATGGAAACGCGAGGCAAAAGTCAAAGACGCATTAATTTTAAGAAATCTTGAGATTGTTGACGTTTCTAATTTTTTATACAAATAATATGAATGAACGTAGGCAAACTTTTTAAAAGCTTTGAGTTTCAAAAAAAATTATAAATTTTTGAAAAATTAATAAATTACAAAACATAAATTTCTGTATAAAGTGAATAATTAAGGGTTCGAGGAACTAGTACAAAATTTTTAACTAACACTCTCAGGCATTAGTACCTGTCTGAACTGAGACTCGATTATCTGATATTCAGTATTTATAGACATTGTCCTAAGCAATGCTTTTTACGATACTCTCTGTTAAACTGGTAAATTTAGTTTGCATTAACAAAGGATATTTTAATAAATTAATAGTGTAAAAGAGATTAGTTAAATATTTTAATGAATAATTATTATTTTAATTTATGAATAAAAATATGAATGTTTTTATTTTTGTATAAATGTGTAATTGTTGCAGACGGTTGTAATGTAACCGTCAATGTTTATAGAATGCCTAATCATTGCATAGCATATTGATTGCATTGTATAGCAATCACACACCCAAAATCGAATGGCAAAGTATATTTTACACATTGCCTAAGAACACTGTAATATAACGTATGACAAACCATCAAAGTATGAAAGGATTATTCGAAATATTTCACACGTTGCCTAGGTTATCTATAGAATGACGAATGAAAGAATTACAGGTATTCTAAAGAATGAGAGCATTTCATACGTTAGCGTATAAAAATAATTTTGAAAATAAATATTTATTGAAGCATTCATCATAAATATTAAGAAGGAATATTTTTAGTTAAAAATAATTAATATTGCATGGCTATAGAAAGTTAAAAAGTAATAAAATTCAACAAATATATCATCCATAATACATAATCAAATCTAAGAAATATGTCATAACCAGATCAAATAAATTACAAATCTCTCAATACATTTGTAAATAAACATTTTGGTCCATTTTAAACAGATGCTTGAGTAAGCTACTGTTAATTAATTCTAAAAGGATTCAAGTATGTAATAAATCGTTGGGGCCTAACTTTATTCACAAAACTATTTATAGGGCAATTAAGAAATTTTGTAATCGTCTTGCACATTCATTGCCAAAATAATTAAAAATTGTCCATAGGGATGTGAGAACTGAAGACTATCAAAGACCGTTTTTAACTTTTCAATTAATGACCAAATAAAAAGTTATTATGAACGGAAACTTAATATAAATAGCCATTATAAAACTTATCAACTTATTTGTTTGAGTTAAAATTCCTTTTTCACTTTTCTTTTCTTGTTTAATAATGAAAATATATCATTAGATTATAAGTTATTAAGGGTGTGTGGGATTTATTTTCTATCGACAACACATAATTCTTATTTATTGTTATTTAAAAATTAGTTACAGTATGATCAAAATACATTTTTATATCTAAAATCTTTAAAAGTAAAAATATAAAAAAAAATAGTGATAGTTCATTCAAGCTAGCATTTTAATGAATAAAATAAAAATCAATTAAAAGTAACAAAAAACATCACTATTTATTTATATTTTTGAAGGAAATATTATTAAAATTAATTCTTGTTGACAGAAAATATATATCTTATAAGATATGTTTTTTAAATTTCTTTCGACATGTTTTTCTAAATTATTACTGAATTTTAATTAACGTCGCCAACATTTTCTTTCTTTAACGCCTTGTCTACTTATTTTCGCTTGTCTTCAGTGCTCAAATCAAGACGATTCACCCCCATCTTTCATCACTTAATTTTTCAACAGACTAGAGCAACGCACATTAAAGTGCAAAGAGAAGGCAAACGTTTTTAACGTTTTCGAACAAATCTTCGAACATTTCATCGCTAGTCCCATCATTTTCAAAACCTTAACCGTTCTTCTTTGTTTGTCGGTCTTCGTAAACCATAGCAATATAAACATTTCTCTATTTAGCTGGTATGGACGATACAGTAAAAAAAAAAAAAAAAAAAAAAAAAAAAAAAAAAAAAAAAAAAANATTAATAAAAAAAAAAAAAAAAAAAAAATCCCCTCCCTCCTTCTCCATCCAAAATAAAAATCTCGTAAAAATCTTGAAACATCAACTAAGGATAGCGGAAGTGAGAGAAAGAATTTTTTTCTGATATTTTACTATTTTACACTTTTTTTTTACTCACTCTTGCTCTTCCTTTCTCTATCTTCGCTTAAGTAGAATTTTTACTCTGCTTTTTTTTTTTTTGAAAGTTACAGTTTTATTTATCACAGAGTATGTTGTTGAAGAAGACAGATCTAGATTGGTACAGAACATCAATTAGCAAAAGGCGGACTAACCGTGATTTGTGTTCAGGAGGGAGGTTATTTTCTTAAATGCGGTTCTTTTTCTTGTTCGTTTTGAATTCCTGTAAAACACATCGACGAAGTCAAGCGTACATTTTTCTTCCCGACTTGACGGACGTTTCGGATGCATTTGCTTAGAGAAATCTTCCTCTTTTCTTTCATCACGGAAAATTCTCTCTCCACTCTTTGAACAGACAAATAATAAATTATTCTCCTCTTCATTTATCAAATAATATTCTTAGTACATCTAAATTTTAAATTGTACCAAAAGAAAATGATTTAAACATAGATTTAGTGACAAAGTTTGTTTTTTACCCATATTTTCCCGGATAACGTGAATAATTTATGTTGAAAATGGTCCAAAAGATATTTTTAATTAGTTAAATGTATATGTGTATATAGTATACTAAATCTTAAATCTAATTAAATTAAATAATAATTGAAGTTGAATAATTAATTAGTTATACGTTAGGAATCATTTTGATAGGTTTTAAGTAATAATGCTGGTAGTGTTGAGTATTTAGTTATACGTTAAGTATTTATTTAGAGTTATTAAAATAATTTATTATTTGAAAACATTTGCTATTACTTTTAAAATCAGAGGATGATTAACGCAATAATGAAATGAAAAAACTATATAAGTACAAATTGCATTATCAAGCTAATTAATACAAAGACGTAGTCATCAAAACTTCTGAAATTTAATAATATTAGGCTGTAAAGCGATAATTTGAAAAATGAGCAATAAAAATTATTCGAATTTAAATATGATAGGTTGTACCTTAAACTTAAGTAATGTACTATCTTTTATCAAATCATTTATTTTATTACTAAAAATGTTTGTTCTATGACTATTTATTTTTTAAATTTACTCAAAAACCAGCCAAGCATAGTTAATATTTTTTATTTTAAAAGCTATTATATGGATTTTTCATTTTCCTATTATTAGCATTGTTTTTTCAGAAATATAAATCTGAAATTTTAGATGTCTCGAATTTCTTCCCTTTTAAATTTCTTATAATTGATAACTTTATTTCAATCTCATAAACATTAATTTCTCTCCTCTTTAACTATCCAATTTATTTTTTAAAAAAATAATGCCTTGTCCAATTTTAACGAAATTGAAACTTTTCAACTTTCCCTGCCAGACATAGTTACCCCGATTAATAGTACTGGCATGTAATGCACAATTCTGAGGCCTTTAACGACTCGTTTTCATTTTTTGCTAAACAGGAGAGCGAGCTGTTAAAGGCCGCTGGATTAGCAAATCACGCAAGGATATTGGAGGAAAAAACTGACCTCTTATGCATTAAAACTACTTTTACTACTTATTCGGGGTACAATCGGTTCAATCTTAGAATTACATTAAAAGTGATATAGAAAATACAAATGTTCAGTTACTGAAAAGTTATTTTTTCTTTTTTGAAAATTATTATTAACAATTATTTTACTAAATCATTCAATATTTAATACAAAAATTCAATATTTTTTAAGAATATAGGAAGATTTTTAAATTCTTTAAAATTATAACTTACCAGTTAATTTACATCATTAATATAGTGTGTATTTAATTAATTGTAAAATAAAACTAAAATTAGGTATTCTAACAAATTTTAAGCATTGCATGTCGTAAAATTAAACTCATGTGTGTAAAAACTTTATAAAGTTTTTTATTTAATCTCTGAAAAAAATTACTTTTTTGAGCTATGTTATTAATCCCTTAACGATCAGTTAATTTTCAAGAAAACAGTCATAAAAGTGCCTATTTTTTGGCTTTTGTATTTGTATTACGTATTCGATTAGTGCTGAAATTTAGTTTAAAATAAACTATATATAAACTACCTTAAAAATATTCTGGTACTGCGATCTGGTGTGTAAAATGAGAAATAAAATGTTTTCCGGGCAAAAGAAAGGAATTAGTTTTATTCTTATTGCCACGTTACTACTGAACACTCCATCCCGTCAATATCACGGGAGCGAGAAATAGAGGGTGAAAACTCACCCCGTCATTTTCACGGGAGTGAGAATGAAAGGGTTAAATTAAATTGAATTATTAAATCGAAATCTGTAGTATATAATGATAGAAGCATTTTTAAGCCCACCTGAAGTACATTATGAATATGTAAACCGTAAAACATCATTAAGATTTCAAAAACTCTAAGTTTTTCTATTAAATGAGGTACCAAGATCATAGTTGATTTTGAAAAATTTGGTTTAAAAGCATGTTTTAGTTAACATATGCTTAAGTGATACTTATATTATGAAATTTTTACAATACATAATTAGTACTAAATTATAGGATTCTATGAATGAATCGTACATAAATTTACCAATTTAATAAATTTTTTCGGACATTTGTATAAAATTTCTAATAAAAAATTACCAACAAACACTAAATTATAAATAATAGAATGTCAAACTTTTGTAAATTATCACTGACTAATTTGTAATTAAAAAGTATTGTATTTGTTTAAAAAGAATTTTAATTAATTAAAAAGGAAATTTTTCGAAAAATTTAATATTATTTATTTTTGTAATTTTTTTCATCAAAAGAGTACATATATATTCATTATTGTTGTTAAGATGAAAAATTTTATTTAAAAACAAATAAAATTTATAAATAAAATTTGAAACATTATCCATATCTTAGTATTATGTTTTTGAACTTGAAGTCTATATTCATATAATATAGTGTGACAAGAGGTATAAGGTGCATGGTGAAGTGCGCCACTTTGAAACAAAGGGGAAAGGAGGTTCAAAAATATTGAAAGCAATATGAACTTTATTAATTACCCCTCAGGAGAAGACAAAATCAATTTTCCAATAAATAAAAAAAAATTGTAAAATTTATTGCGTTCGTAATTGAATTCTATTGATAAACACGAAAGGGGTTAAGTTACGGAGATAGGAGGTTGTGCACTAAAAACTAAGTGAAATTATAACGAAAGTAATTATTGCTTTTTTATGTTTCAAAAATATAATTAGAATTTGATAATTTTTACTGTAAATGAGTGAAGTTTGAGAAATATTAGTTCAAACATGAAAATCTTCCTTTTATTAACGTTAAAAGAAAAGAAACGAAACACTAAATTACCTGTAAGATGTGAAATTAAGTCTGTAGTATTCTGTAGCAATTATTAGAGCACCCCTATACTATTTTTCATCGCAAATTTTTTTAAAAAAATCATGCAGCTGAAGATTATTTTTAACTCATAATTAAGAAAAAACAAGCCTAAAATATAACTGAGATGAAAAAAAAAAATCCCTTTTTAGGTCCTAAACTTGTTCAATTACTATTTGTTTTATAGTCTGCAAAGAAAAATAAGAATAAAAGTTGTAAGCATCAAAAATTAAGAATAAAAGTTGTAAGTATCAAAAATTAAGAATAAAAGTATCAAAGATAAAGAAAAATAAAAGTTGTAAGTATCAAAAATTCCAAATAATTTCCTTCAAGTGAAGGAATTGGAAAAAAATAAAGAATGCAATTTTTTAAATTTTAATTATTTCATTCATTTAAAAGTACTATATAAAATTTTTCTTTAACAGAAACAACTAAATACACAAAAATTATACACATTAAATAATTTGAGGTTCTTAATAAAATTTATTAGGTTATCTGCAGATAAATAAAGCAAAGTTATGACTATCAAGATTTCCAAATAACGTCCCTCAATTAAAGGAATTGCGAAAAATAAGGAATGCCATATTTTAAATTTCAAATATTTCATTTCTTTAAAAATGCATAAATTTTTTTAACAGAAATAAAAAAATACACAAAAGTTGTTCCTATTAAATAATTTGAGGTTTTTAATAAAATTTATTTTATAATCTACAGATAAATAAAGAAAAGTTATGACTATCAAAATTTCCAAATAGCGTCCTTCAATTTAAGGAATTGAGAAAAATAAAGAAGGCCATTTTTTAAATTTCAATTATTTCATTCATTTAAAAATGAATTTAAAAAGTTATTTTTTTAAACAGAAATAACAAATCTGAGCAAAATTTTTCCGTATAATTTTCATCTTAATTAATTTTGTGCATAATTTTCATCTTAATTTTTGTGTATAATTTTCATCTTAATTTTTGTGCATAATTTTCACATTAAATTTGCTAATTTTGCTGTACTCGAGTTAAATTTAATTTTTACTGTAATAGTCTTTTTTCAACTACGTTAAGCTCGCAGACAAATTTGAATTTATGAAGATTGAGCTACAAATCGACACAATAAATTCTGCTACCAGATATGTGAGTAGTTTTTTTTTTCTTCACACATCGTCTCAACAATGTGTGAATTTAACAATTGTTTCAAACTACTGGAGTGTTGATAAGAAAAGTCAGTCTCTCAGAGGTCCAATTTTGCCTGGAACTCTAAAATAAGATGGGCTACTAAAAGAAGGAACTTAGAGCTGATGATACAACTGACTTATTTGCGAACTGGTGACAGAAATCAGTCTTGGCTCCAGCGACCAGAATCAAGTGAAGATTACATGACTACGGAATTTGTCATTGCTCGGTTTGTTTTACTGTTTTTAGACTGTTTATTTTCTAATGTGTTGTCGGACGCTTTCAAACACCTTATATTTCAAGTTACGGAGCAATTCTGTAGAAAGCTAGGATTTGATGTATTACTCCTTGTTTACTTAGGCTAACAACGCCAGATAATTTCATCAAAATATTTCAAACGACTGAAAAAATCAAATAAAAAAAAAATTTCGTAATAAATTTTCTTTTCAACTTTTGAATTTTTTTTTTTTTTTTGGCCTAAAAACTTTCTTACGGAAAGGAAGAAAACATATAAAAAAAAAAGGTTTTTAATTCTTTTAATAATGTTTGTAAATATGTTTTTTCGTGTGGAATTCATAATTGATGAAAGATAAAATAGAGAATATATCAATTACTAACGGATTTTATATTTATTATAGTATTTGAAATTGAGACACAATAGACAAATGATTCTGCTATCAAAAAACAAAAATTTTTCTTAAAAAAATATGTCAGAAAAATAACAATAAGACAGAAATTTTGCAATTGGTACATTTTAAGAATTACCCTAGAATTTGATCAGAGGTTCATATCACTTAATAAGTTTTCGAAAATATGATCCAATTTATGAAAAAAATCAAATCAAATTGAATCCACTTTCAAATAGTTATCGAATGTAGCTGGGTTGATTTAGAAAGTGCCAAGATTTGTAAATTCAAATCCTGTTATATAAAAAAGCCATCTTCTACCATTGTAAAATTTTATACTTCTTTTCATTTTTTTTTTTTTTTTGCTGTTAATATTGCAATTATTTCAGTAAGATTAGAGGTTGTTTCGTTTTGTTTTTATAGTTCTATTAATATGATAGTCATTTGAAATTTTTTACGAGTAAGGTATTTTAGGAAAAGGGGGTTATTTGTATTTTACATTCCATGCATCGGCTACGTTCCTCTGCTTTTGCTTTCTTTTTTATCTGTTTATCTTCTATTACTTTCTCATAAAATAAAATATTTTATATCTTCATTTATATGAGCAATGATACATTGCATTCTATTTTCAGAACTTTTTATGTTTAAATTAATTAATTTATATCACACTCTTTCCTAAAGTTTTGTTGAAGCTAAAAACTAAATGCACATGTCTTCGAAGATTCCATTTCTAAGATATAACACTTAAATTTCGTAGTGCTGTTTTGTAGATTTTGTAATTTTCTTATTTGATACATTTCGTTATACTTTTTTTCCTTTACATAATTAACTTTATTTTTAAAAAAGTAAAAAAATAAAATAGCTAATCTTAAAATAAAAGTTAACTCATCAATCATAATCAATCTTGTTCAACTTAAATGCTAATAAAAATAAGCCATTAAGCCACTTTTATCTTTAATGACTTTTCCTTAGAAAAAAAAAATGATTAAGAGATTTGTTGACACATTTAGATAAATTTTTTTCTTTAAAAATTTGCGTTAACAAATTCTATTACTGAATATCTTTCACAACTCATCTTTCAAGCGAATCTTGTATAAATATTTGACTATAACATAACCCATATCAAATGCTTAAAATAGTTTATTAAATTAACATTCTGAGAGGTAGCCCTAAGATACAATACATAAGAAGATTGTAGTTATAACAGTTATGTACCCGTGACTCAGCATAATTTTTTTTTTTTTTTTTCAAAAGCGAATCTGGATTATAAATCCCGCTGTACGCGTAAGTGATTGTTCACACTACACCAAAGTGAAAACGGAAAGATTTATATGACTTTTGGGTGCACTTGAAGCACTTGACTAGAAATGGAAGTTCTGCTACGCATGGTTGGAAGCAAGTCGATAATGTCAACCTCAAGGGACCCTCATCTCAACAATATTTTAAAAGAAATCTGTTTGGAAATTTGCGACAGCCTTTTTTCTTTCTTTTTCTTTCTCTCTCCTTATCCTTGATGATTTTTAGATGGCTTCATTTGCTTCAGATAGGTGAAATAAATATTTAAACAAGTTCCTAAAAATGAGTATTTTTAATAATCGAAAAATAAAGGTTTTCAATCATAAATCATCTTTTATAATTTAAGTTTTTTCTGTCTTTTTGCACTCTTTTTTTAATCTCGTACCACAATAATTCATTAATAATTGGCAACCAATTATGTTGTTTTATCACAAAAACGAAAGTCACATTGGCAAATGCGTTAAATCGCTTATCAAATTAATATTCTGAGAGATAACCTTAAGAGATAACTTGTAACAGTTATGTAACTACTAGTAGTTGGCCACCATATATTATTTTATCATAAAAACGAAATTTACACTGTGAAATATTGCTTCAAACTTTGACAGGTTACATTATTTGTTACATTTAAAAAAATACATATGACCAAAATAAATTTTTTTTCGCATATATTTTTTTTAAAGGGAATCATATATAATTTTTTTATAATTTGCATTTTTCCTGTCTCTTTGCACTCTTTTTTTTAATATCTCGTACCACAATAATTCATTAATAATTGGAAACCAATAATGTTGTTTTATCATAAAAACGAAAGTCACACTGTCAGATGCGTTAAATCGCTTATTACATTAATGTTCTGAGAGATAATCCTAAGATAAAATCCACAATAAGTTTGGAGTTGTAACAGTTCTGCATCCGTGAATCTACATTTTTCTCAGTATTACTTCAAGCTATATCTCATTAATAATTGACCACCGATTATGTTGCTTTATCACAAAAACGAAAGTCACACAGTCAAATGCGTTAAATCGTTTATTAAATTAATATTCTGAGAGATAACCTTAAGATATAACTTGTAACAGTTATATAACCATTAATAATTGGCCACCATTTATGTTGTTTTATGATAAAAATGAAATTTACACTGTGAAATATTGCTTCAAACTTTGACAGGTTTGCATAATTTGTTAGATTTTAAAAAATATATATATGACCTAAAGAAATTTTTTTTCCGTATATATATTTTTTTTTTTGGAAGGGGGATGTAACTTACAATTTTTCGAAATTATGCAGTGATCAAACTCGGTGTTTTCATAACTCGTGTCTTCATACCGAGTTATCTATAGGAGTTAAAGAATACTAAAAACAGCATAAGAAACAAATATACAAAAGATTACGATTAAATTTTTCCTAACTTGATTTTCTTGTTAGCGGGAAAATTCTAGTTACCTCTTTATTCCAAAATTTAGGGTAGAAATGTTTTAAAACCTTATGATCAGTGAAAATCACTGACGAATTAAAAATTATCAAGAGTTTTAAAGATTAATCTATTAATAAGAAAGTTTAAATTTATTTTTAATAAAACAATTATACAATTGAGGCGATGGTATCCTTCCGGTTTTCCGATCTGATTTCTGAAATGTTCCAACATTCGCCTCTTGTCTTGAATCATATTTGATAAAATTTACTATTTATTCCTTGATTTAGTATTCAAGATCATCAATAATATTCAAAACGATAATGGAAATGACATTTCAAAAACCAAAATTACTCAACTACAGTTTAAAAAAAAAATCTTAAGCTCGACGGTTCAACTTGAGAGCAACTGCAAAAAACAGACGATAATTATAAGTTAAAGACAAAGAGAAAAATGCAATAGTGAGAACAATGAGTTGAAACATCATCGGAATTCCTCAGTTATGCAAAATCGTAACCGGGTGGTGTTCCAGCTGACGACTTTTGGAGCCAGCTTTGCCAAAAGATTAAGAGGGGGGTTTGGAAGTTGCGCGAAGGTTTTTGTTGGTTCACTTGAATCGTAAAAACTGCCTTTTGATGGACCGCGTGCGCTCTGTCTGTCATCAATCCTCCCTTACCCACACCCCCCAAAAAGGAAGCTTGATTTAGAAGACTGAGATTTTTTTTTAAACCTTTTCTATTTGGAAGTTTGTGTTTCTTTTTATAGGGGTGGGAGGGCATAGAACTTTTTGAAATAAGCTGTTTTGTATGTCTCTGATTATTACACCTTAACATGAAAAATGAATAGGATTATAGATGTCACAAGTTTCCCCCACCCACTTTTTTTTTCGGTAACATAAATCTGCTTTGTAGTTTTGCAACTTGAGAAAAAGTCTTAGAATATTGCGTTACATACCTCCAAGGAAATAGTTTTTTTAATATATAAGAAATCTTTTTTTTTTTTTTTTTTACATAGACATTAAGTCTATATAGAGACTTGGGAATAAATTTTAGCATATTGCGTTACGTACCTTCAAAGAAATAGTTAAAATACAAGAAAGCTTTTTTTCCTATATATATATTAAATCTATGTAGCTTTGCAACATAGCATATTGCATTTCATACCTTCAAGTAAAAAAATTTTGAAGTACAAGAAATCTTTTTTTTTTTTTTTCAGTACCGTCATGTAGGGCTACTTTGTGCAGGATTTCGCAGTTTTTGAACTTTGACACGTTAAAAAACTATGTTAATTCAAACTTTGGTAAAATTTATCGATATTATATTCATAACTGGACTCAGACGAGTGAATCTGATCAATATTGGCATTATTTGTATGTAATATTTTCAAATAATAAATCAAAATATACCTTGCACAAAGTAGCCCCCAAGTGGGGCTACTTTGTGCAGCGATAGGAATTC
This sequence comes from Parasteatoda tepidariorum, assembly GCF_043381705.1. Classification (NCBI taxonomy): domain Eukaryota; kingdom Metazoa; phylum Arthropoda; class Arachnida; order Araneae; family Theridiidae; genus Parasteatoda; species Parasteatoda tepidariorum. Next base: position 57,613,687 of record NC_092209.1, on the reverse strand, counting down.
AGTTTAATAATCATGTTTTTAGTAAAATATTGATAGAAAATTGCTAAAAAAGTTAATTGTTGACATTTTTAATAACAAAAACATCAAGATATGTAAAGATATTAATTTGAAAATAATTTTCAGCGTTAAAAAACCATTTTTTATTAAGAATTTTTTCTTAAAAATAATGTTTATTTCAAAACATTTGAGTTTAAAAAAAAGGAAACCATATACAATTTTGAACATTGAAATGGATGAAATTTCAAAAATAATAATTATTACATATTCATTAACATTTATAATATTCATAAATTTGAACATCACACGCTTGAATGAACATAACAGAACTTGCTCTTCAGTTTCTGTCAAAATCTCTTGATGTCTCATAAAATATATTTTTATGTGTTAAATCGTTTGATTAAGTCACTAGAAAAATCTTTGTAGAAGAAAAATAATAGTTTACTAGCACGTTTCACGTGTTTCTTGTGAATTTTATTAGAGATAGTATTTCTATGGATTTTGTTCTTCCGAGAAGCTTCTGCAATCGACATACCACCAGCAACTGCTTGCAAACATTTTTGCAGCTTTTTTAAAGTGTAATCACGGTAGTTTCTCGTTCCAGGTATTTTTTTTNTACTATGGAAAAAAAAAAAAAAAAACGAATGAAACTTTGCACAAAGTAGCCCCACATTGCATTTTTTTTTCATTTTCCGTTCATTTGTTATTAATTTTCAATTTTTTATAACGCTAACATGATATAATTTTTTATTAATATATAAATAAAAAATTTTGCACTTACGACAATTGTTTTATCAACGTCTTTGCATTTCACAGCTAAAGTTTCCACGCACACTTTTCGACGTCCGACGTTCTCGAAAAGTTGTTGACATTGGATAAACAAAACACACTTTGAGATTGTTTTAAAATTCGAAATTTTTTTTGTAGTAATAGAGGAGACTTCTATTTTCAAATTCCACACATTTTTAACGTGAAAAAAACATAATACTGAATAGCAGCACTTGAAAAGTGCCAAATTCGAATTTGCACAAAGTAGCCCCCGCTGCACAAAGTAGCCCCAAATGACGGTATACATTACATCTATATAGCTTTGCGACTTACGATTAAATTTTAGCGTATTGCGTTAATATACCTTCAAGGAAATAGTTTTTTTAAAACGCAAGAATTTTTTTTTCCTATATGCTATCAATCTAAGTAGCTTCGCAACGTAGGAATAAATCTTAGCATACTGTGTTGCGTATCTTCTACGAAATAGATTTTTTTCTTTTCAAATAGAAGAGATATATTCTTTTTATATACAATAAGTCTATATAGTTTTGTAACTTAAAAATAAATTTTAGCATACAGTGTTACATACCTTCAAAGAAAAGGATTTCTTTTTCTTTTTTTTTTTCAATGTAAGACACTTTTCCTCTTTTTTTAAACTTAAATGTGTACATAAGAAAAATTTAAATACTTCAAAGTCAAAAACTAAAATTTGAACGTAGACTAAAATAAAGTATTGGAAATCCATAATTTCTAATTCGAACATGGAACATATGCCTTTATGCAATATAAAATTTTACACAAATGAAATTACTGTCCCAAAGAGATTGATTTAATAACTTGTTCAGTGTAATTATTTTTCTTATTAAAAAAAAGCAATAAAATTTTAAATGAAAGAAGCGTATGTCTTGCTAAATTAATCAGGAGTTAGAGAGAAAAGTAAATAATCAAATATGTATAAAAATGTTAATAAAATGAAAAATAAACTAAAATAATAATTTATTTTAATAATAACTGTCGAGCTGACATCTATATTATAATAAAGAACAAAGAAAATTAAGTAGTATGTGTGAAAAGAAAAAAAAATAAGAATAAGAAGAAAAAAATTAATCTAATTGATATTTCATAAGTTATGTTTTAGCTTTTTTTTATTTTCAAAATTCATGTTATAGTTAATATTAAGTTTTCAATATATTACAATTTGCGAAAAAGTGGAAAGTCTATGATAAGTAAAACAAATTTTATTTGAAGTGTGATTCATAAACATGACGAATTTCAAATATTATAAAAACGGAAAAAAGTATTTAAGATATGGAAGAGATATGGATACTTGAGAAATGAGAAACTGCTTGATTTATATCTTTTTCAGATAGTTAAAGCTATCTAATTTTAATTGTATTTGATTTGATCCAATTTGGAAAAAATTATTATATTACTTTGAAAGTACATGAACATAATTTTTTATTGCTTTTTAATAATATTATTGCCAAAAAAACTTTTTTTTAAATTGAATTCAGAAGGAACTCACAAAAGTTTAAACAGGGAACTAAAACTTCCAGAATACGTATATTCCCCGTACACCTGACATCACCAATATTATCAGCCAGAAATTACCAAACAGATTTTTCCTTACTATCTTTAAAAGAATAATCCTAACACACATCTACTTGTCAATGGCTCCTGACAGGACTTATCTAAGTAAAAGGAGCCACGCGAAAGGCTTGTTTAAGACGGATTGATGGCTGTCCATAAGCTCTCAAACTTAGAATACGCAGCCGCATATAAATGTACCGCTAAATCATGGTGACAAATGCAGATAAGATTAAAATACTCTTTTCTGGTCTCTGATAAACGGTTGATCCTTTGAGTTTATCAAGTTCAATGAGGGTGGGGCTTTCCTTTCGTTTGAAAAAGAGCGACATTGATGTAAGTTTCAATATAAAAGTTAATGATATAAGAGTGAGAAGGAAACATTAAGAACTTCGTAAAAATTAATTAATATAAAATTATAAATTTTGAAGCTAATCATCAAACGAAAAATAATAGAACAATATCACGTTACTTGTAACAAACATCTTTATTCAAAGCGAATTTTCCAAATGTATTTGTTTTTCCTTTATTTGATGATCTAATGAAATATTAGATCTGTGAAAACTTGCGATGTTTATATCTACTTCCCTATATTAATTCTGAAATTTAACCTTATTTTAAATTACGCAACAATAAAGTATTTTGTGCTTAAATTCTGATTAATGAGACCAAAATATAGGGTATATTACCATTCCATTTGGTAAATGTTCTAATTTATATGGTCGTGTTTACCAGAAATTCTGTTTTTCAAGCCAATAGTTCTTATTACTACACATTTTATAAAAAATTTAAAACTGAATTGTATATTTAACGGAATAAATTGTTTTTGTGCCGTGCTCCAAGGTATCATGATAAAATTACCAAATTCCACCACATTACCAAATTTTAACACACATTACAAAACCATATTTTATTTTTATCAAAATTGTTACCAACGTACTTTGGTAAAAATTACCGATCTTTTTGGTGCTCCTAGAGAGTCAGAAACATGGCAAATTTTACCATATTCTGGTAGTTATGACCAAATTTTTTTCTTTATGTATTTATAATAATGAGTCTTATAATAATGAAAATTTAAAAATTTTGATAACTTTAAATATTCTGAATGTGATATATGATAAAATAGAGATATCACCTTTTAAAATTTATTACTTATCTTACTTTAATACTTGGAGCCATGCTTGAACATTTTTTTTAATAAAATACATGAATTGAAATATTATCTCAATTTTATTTTTTTGTTTTATAAACATTAAGGTGACCTACTTTACTTCAATTTTTAATTTCATTCCAAAATTTGTTTTCTCTATTTCCATTTTCTCAAAATGTTTGTCAGGGAAAGGATAAATGAACAGTTAGCTTGTGCAGAATCGTTTTTAAAGGAGAACGAAAAAAAAAAAGTTATTATATCGAAATTTTGCTCATTTTTATGCTATAAATATAAATATATTATCTCCGAAATTTGTTTTAGAAAAGTTGTTATCGAAATTCTCACCAATAATTTTTTTTTCTAATTCTTTTAAGTTTTTTTTAAAACGAATTTTAATACATTATTTATATTTTAAAAAAAATAGGTACATGGAGCATACTTAAAATGGTATCGGGTTTATTAACATTTTCATGCATAAGCACTAAAAACGACGTTTTTTTCTGTTATATCTTGTTTTATAAAAAAGCTGTTCAAATATTGCACAAATATCTAACGGGGAAGGGAAAGACTTGTGATTTGCTTATTCTTGTTAGCAAAGGGGAGGAAGAGAATGAGCAATGCTTACGCAAGATATTAAAATCCCTTTACATTTTAATTTTTAAAATTCAAAAAAAAGAAGTGTAAAAAAATTTTATGTTTGGAATTAAATATAAATTTGAGGAAAGGAGAAGTAGGAAAAAGTTTTCATCTGATATTTTCGGAGGTCAAGGATTATGTCCACAGAAGGAAAAGACAAAAGACAAAGATTCCTAGGGATCCTTATTCAGAATTCTATGGAATAAATAAAAGCATAAATTTTGTTTTATCCAAAGTTATATTTTTTTGTAATTAATTCAAAGTACTAAATCGCTACTATGAAAGCAAAAAACAAGTAGGGGTTGCGACTTTATTAACTAAGCATGAAAGGAGTTTTGAGGTTTGTTTCTTTTACTGACAAAGGGAAGAGATTACCAAATTACCCAACATATGCTTATGTAATATTTGAATGGCCCCTGTTCAAATTTAATTCTTTAAAAAAAGGTCAACACAAGAGTTAAGAATGGTATTCCACGTATGAGATTAAATTTCTCCTTTTATATAATACTTTACTGTTGTTGGATCATAAACACACTTGCTTTTATTCAGATAAAGCTATTACAATATTCCCACTAACAAATTTTCCCACCAATAAGCAATAAAGAAGATAAGTAAGCTCCTTCAATAAGAGAGCAATTCACCATTGTTAAAGAGCAAGTTCCATAGACGGAATTTACTGGGCGGCCTGATTTCATTCCGTTTTTATTATCTTTGCTGGTGTAAGAAAAAAAATTCCTCAAAGTAATCCGCTTCTGCAACCAATTAATAAATCATTTTGGTGGCTACAAGCCGCTGAAGTAGTTGAGATTTATTTTTCTTTTTTTAATTGAGTAGGGTTAAGAGAAAATAAAACCTGAATATGTACCACTTGACTTTAAAACTCAAGGCGTTTCCGGAGAAAATTAATCTCCTCATCTGACTTAGTTTGATAGACTATGATAGGGCAGTGTGTTTATTTCTCTTGGAGTTTTATTATTTTTTTTTTATAAAGATTATTCTAAGATAATTAGTTGGAAGAAAAATATGGTTCCAGAATAATCCTTCTGAAAAGATCAATATCTACTCTAATAACTAATAAAGCATCTAAATTAACAAATTATGCAAATTTAACTTTTTTTAAATTTAAATTGAGGTATGGGTTTAATAAAATTTCCAAATGTTATAAATTTTTTCTTAAAAATCATTCTGAAGATGCATGAAACATTACTCCATCTTAGGCTGTTACTGGCTGTAGATTTTTTATGAAGAGTAATCTGATATGTAACTATCAAAAGGAGTAAAATATCTAAGAATAATTTCTAAATATTATGAATCATATCAGAGTAACAGTACAATAGTGCATATATATATATATATATATATANTATCCCTCTAATTTATTGAATAACATTGATATCGAATTTAATTGCTTTGCTTAATTCTTATACTCACTATAAAATGAAAACTGAATAGTTTTCACTTGATATTTATTTAATTAAATTAATGTTCATCGAATTAAATTAATATTTAATTTTTTTCTTGTGGATTATTAAAATTACATCATAAAATTTTAAAATCTAAAATTTATTAGTGGTGCCATCTATTATTATAAATTAAAACTAAAAGATCTGCATTATGTCTACCTATTTAAAACTTATTTTTAATGTTTTTTCTTTACTTGTTAAATGTTTTATAATACCGAAAAAGTATTAATTGACATCTAAGGAATCAAGCAATTGTCTTTTAAGATGCTCATTTTATTAATTTTTTATTGCATAATTTCCTTCAAAATAAAAAGTAATGATTATGATTTGTGATTATATATATATATATATATATATATAATCATAAGGATTAAGAATTTCCTACGAAAACCATGACCGGAAATGTCACCTTACGCATCTAGGGGCGCTTTTCCATAATGAACATGTTGTTGTGTGCCTTAGAACTTACACTTTCATTTTTCTAAAATATTTTAATTTCATGTTTACTTTATGCTACTATTTTATAGCCGTCGTTGAACAGCCGACCCAATTTTGGGTTTACGACTACAAATGTTCAACTCCGTACTAATGTTCAACTATGTTACTATAAGCTATTGTTGAGGGTTTCTTTAAAATAATCTTAGAAATGCTGTTTTATCGTAATTTAATGATTAGACGACCTTGTCCAGTTCGTCGCCAAAAAGATAATTTAGGTAAGTAAAAGTACCTGATTTTCCAAAGGGATGTGTACCTGGTGTTCTTATGATGTTATCCTAATGATTGGAAGAATTGACTTTAAAGATTCAGCTTAATTAGCACCTGCGGGATTTTAAGTGGCCTATCAGTTATAAATATGCATTTTCTTAAAATACGCCTACTTTTTTTTCTTTTTATACCTGATTTAGTGTCCTGTCTCTAAAAATCGGAAGGAAAAACTGGAAAAATCAGTTTTGTATAGTTGGAAGAGCGGTTGATCGCTCTCTGTAATGGAATAATTATATAATTTTTATTACTAAGTTCAAACTTTCAACGAAATTAAGTGAGTAGTAAAATATTAAGTAGCATCTTTACATTTACATTTCTCGGAATTATTCGGTCAATTCAGTTCCAATATTGAACTTCGTAATTTAAAATAACAATTATTAAAATGAGGTTAAAACTTTTCTCACACTTAAAATAGTTTTATCACATTCAAATTAAAGTTGGAGCAATTATTCAAAAATATTTTCTTACTTGCAATTATTTGTGAGTAAATGGGTTTTATGAAAGACATTTCTTGATACGCGTAAATAGATCTATACACTGAGAAAAAAAGTAAAACTGCCTGAATCATCTTCTTTCTGGCTCTATGGGAACAACAAAAAGCTCGGTAATTTTTACAGAGGCGCTTTGGTAAAAATATGGTTTTATAATATGTGAAAAAATTTCGTAAAAGTGGTGAAATTGGCAATTTTATCATGATCCCTTAAAACGAAAACTATTATTTATTCGGTTTCAACCATATTTTTTAAGATTTCAACTACTATATTTTGAGAATCATTAAAAGTTAAATAAAAAATAGTGTTTAATCAGAGAAAGTACGTTTTGTGTTTGATTCCGTAACTTATAACTGAAAAATTATTAACTGAATTAACTGAAAAATAATAATAAAATTAAAATGTGTTGATTAATTGATCAGCATATTTCAATTCTAACCCTCAATCCATTAAGTATTAGTAATATTGCATTAGATGTGCAAGAAGATCAGAAAAAAACTCCTGAGAGAAAAATTCAAGCAAGCGCTGTTTTGTTGTTGTTATGTGCTAATTCTGATTCTTTAGATATTTAATAAGCTCATAACAAACAAGTTTTATTGAACTATTACAAGTTTAAAAAACATTGTACATTTATAATGACTATTCATGCAATTAAGATTATGAATAAGCTGAAAACTTAATTAAAAATAAAAGTAAAAATAGTGAAGAAGAAAAATTGCTATAATATGATAAAATTCCTGCAACGTCTTTTTTCAATTCATTTTTTAAAATAAAAAAAATGCATGCTAAATTAAATTTTTTATTTGGCTTCAAATATCGATTAAAAAACTTTTTATCGTTTATTTTAAGCAATTGCACTCAGTTTCAAATTAAATTGCAACTTATAAATTTGTTGTTTTCTAAGTTTAATTTACAATGAAATTTAAAATTTATATATANATATATATATATATGTAACGAGAGAGAGAGAGGGGGGATAGATATAGATGGTTAAGTATCCCTTATTAATTAAAAATTTAGTTTTTGATAAAATTATCAAGTGTCTTTTTTTTTCTCGAAAAAATTTTAACTCGGAAACGTTATTTACGAGATGCGTAAAATTAAAAAAAGAAGATAGTTTTAAATAATCTGAAAGCAAATTTAATGCATGAATATAATTATTCAAACCAAATGACAATGATAAATCTAATAATAATTTATGACATTAAAAAATGTAAACGGGCAAATTATTTAAAATAAATTTGAAACTAAAAGAGAATTTTTATCATTATATTTGTATGCAATCATGTAAACTCCTAAGAAACTTAAAATTCTTTTATCATCAATTATTTTGTACGTGACAGAAATAATACGTAGTAAAATCTTACCTTCCAGCTTTTGTAACAATCATCTCCGTTCCCAACTCGTTAAATTCATCCCACAAAGATTTTGTCTCTAATGTGCCATTGATATTCACCAATTTTGGGTGTAGAGGTTTCTTTATTTCTTGTCCTCCGCATTCTCCATTTTCCACACCATCCAATTCCGAGGATGAATCGGATGGACTCTTGTTGGAGAGTTCATCACTGTCTTTGAGATCGCAATCCGCAAGGTAAGATCCATACGTACTCCGATATGTTTCCACCAGACTAGGCCGTTCCTTGGCGGCTGAGAGTAGACAAGCTATGGAAAGTAGAAACCAGCATTATATCCAAGGAAAAAATATTCGAGAGTAATTTCACTATTCGATTTATTTTTGGGGAGTGAATTTCAAAATAAAGGGGTGTATTTCTAAACAGATATTTTTTAAATTGTATCCATTTTATAACAAAGATTCTATTATAGCTATCAGATAAATAATACAAACTTAAAGTAATAGAATCTTCGCTTGAATATTTAACCAAAAACATTATTTCTATCTTAATAATTAGATTGAAGTTTCTAAAAAATCAAAATTTATGAAAAATTAAGAAATAAAAGAAGAAATTAAAATATAACATTATATAATATAAATAATATGTTATATAATATAAATATTTTATAATACATAAGAAATTTTAAAAAAAATTTATGGTTTTTTTCTACCATTAAACAGCATGTTTGAATTTCATGTCACACACTGTAAAAAATTTCAAATGAAATTGCGGTATGAAGTAACGGCACTTTGGGTACATTAGCCGTAAAATCCATTTTACCGTTAAATATTAAAACGTAATTTTCACAGTAATATTTATTTAATTAGAGAAAATAAGAGATCAAATAGTCAAAAATTTCTAGATCATACTGCTGTATAAATTACCGGCAATTTAGGTGTACTATCCGTAAAATCCATTTTTCCATGAAATCCATTTTTACCGTAAAATCCATTTTTATCTGAAAATATTATACAGTAATTTTTACAGTAATATTTATTTAATTAGTGTGATTCAGTGGTTTTACTGTAAATATTACAGTAAAAATTACTGCGTACCAAATTTTTGTTCCACATCATGTTCCGGTAAAAATGGATTTTGGGGTAAAAAGTGCCGGCTCCCTGAGTACCGTTGTTTTTTTCCGGAATTTGATCCGGAATATTTTACTGTGCTATTGGTACTTTTACTGGTAACAAGAAAAAGGAGCCCTTCCCAAAACAATCTGGAAAGGTCATCCAATTACTCCAAAACTGCATTTTTAGATTTTAATCAATTTTGAGTTCTAAAATATCTTTTAAAAGCAGCTGCTGTATTAGAATAATAGCAATTAATTTCCTAAGTTCAAAATATATGAAAAGATCATACCTTTACTACGCTCTTTGCCTGATTTTCTAAGGAACTTATTCTTATTTAACAACAGGAAGAAAAAAAACTAATAATTTTAGCAAAAGTTTTGTTTATATCACTGCAAGAAAATTTTCGAGAAGTGAAACTCAAATACGATGCATGAAATACGAGTCTGTATGTGTTATGGCGGACTATGGTAGAAACATAATGACATTCGAATTACTATTAATCACAAAAAAGAGTAATAATATCTGTTGGGCCGGAATAGCATGGTTAGTAGGGCACTGGACCCATGTCCAAGAGGTCGTGGATTCGATCCCCGACTGCCCAAGATTCCTCGAGTAGTAAATGGTGACTGATGATCGTTAAATCTGTCGAGTCACAAAGTCCTCCATGTTTCCATAACAAATCAATACCTTTGGGGGTACTGATCCAGGAGTTTTCTTGTCTTCTGAATTGGTTCAAAATTACAAGGCTTAGGCTATGAAGTTGAACATAAGTAATCGTAAAACCAAAAATGGGGTCGGCTGTTCAATGCCGGTTATAAAATAAAATCATATGTTTTAATTAGAGAGATCAATTACAAATCAAATAAATAAATGGTACTTATTAAATTCTGAAATAATTGGAAAATGTCGTTAACGGGAAATATTTCTTTTTTATTCAATTTCCTATTTAAAATGAATAACATTATTGTATTAATGAGATCAGTTACAAATCTCTTATTAATTCCTTTATTTAATTCTGGAATATTTTTAAAAAGTACCTAGGGGGAGATATTTATTTTCGATTTAATTTCCAGTATGAAAAGAATGATTGTAAATTTATTTGAGAGATCAAAATGATTAACTATAATAATCTCAGTAATAAATGATATCTATTTAATTTTGTTACATTAAGAAAATACATTTAAAGGGAGACTTTTATTACTGATTCAATTTCTAAATTAAAAAGAATAATTGCGTAAATTAGTTACAGATATAAATAATAAATCTTATTTATAACTGTTGTTCATTTAATTTTGAAAATTTGGAAAATGTAGTTAAAGGAGATGATGCGTGATTTTAAATTTGACGCGATTAATTTGAACTTGAATTTAATTTAAATTTGAGCAGAAAAATAATCATATAAATCGTGTTTATAAAATTCTCAAATGTATGAAAAATGTAGTTCAAAGGAAGTATTTATGTTTGATTCGTTTTCCAATTTTCTACGATTTTTCTTTTTAATACTTAGCTATAAGCGTCATGTTTTAAAAATTCCTTTTTAAAGAAAGGATTAAAAAGTAAATTAACTTCTTAATTACAAAATATTGGTTAACTTTTCAAAATATGCATCTCTGACTCTGTATTAACTGAAAAATAAAAATTTTTGCTTTCATTTAAAAAATCCACTTCGATTAATATAGAACGATATAAGGTTAAAAGATTAATTTATTTAATTAAGAATTGTTATTTTTTAATTAAGCTTAGAAATAATTAGATCGAGTAAACTTTATGAGTTTGCCCTTATTTGCTGAAAATTGTCGATTATTATACAATGAGATACCAAAACAAATTATTAAAAAAAAAGAAATTAAAAATGATTAAATAAAATGAACAAACATAAAATATTAAACTAGGGCAAACATTTCAAATAAAATTGTTAGTTTTAAATAATTTAAAAAAAAAAGAACTCTCCTGTTTTGAAATTATTTAAAAACATTTACTATTTCAAAAACTATTTTTATATTCATGCATTTGTAAATTTTTTCGGGAAATTAGTTTTATTACGATTTTCATATGTAAGCATAGTTGCTGAAAATGCTTTGAAAAACAATTAAATAATTTCTATCTTTAAAGTAATTAGTTTAAAATTATTCAAGTTTTTCTAGCATTTATTGCGAACGTTCTTAACCCTTTGCTTACGGTGTTCATGTTGTAGCATCACATGTGGTCCACATGTTGTACCAGCCGCAAAGCAAAAGGTTAATGCGATTTTTTTTCGGAAGAAAATCACTCATTTGTAATGATTTTCAAAGAATTTAATTAATATAAAACAGTTGTTCTAGATAGAATTAATCAGAAACAAGACTATAAATAAGTCACGAGGTCAGACTTTTGAGAAAATCAGTTTAGTATTGACTAAACAAGTTTTTAGTCATGGACAACTTTATGTTGGCCTGTCAAGAGTTAAGTCATTTGACAGCCTTTCAGTAATTGCTCCAAGATGCCAAATCTATAATTGTGTTTTCAAAGAAATTCTAAATGCTTAGTGTTAATTTCTTAGAGCTTTGCAGAAAAAAATGTTTTTTGGAAAAAATTTAATTGAAACTTCTATTGGCAGTAGGCAAGGGGAACTGCCAAAATCAAAACTCCCCGATTAGAAATGCAGCATGGCGACCTCCACGTGGTATTTCTCGGGTAATGCTAACAGCCATGCATTTTAATTTATTGTATGTAAAACATCCTTATTTTGTTCTAAAATGTTATGTACTTTATCACAAATGTTAATTAATATAGAAATTGATTTCAATAATGCTGATCACCAAAAAATATTTCATTTGGCGATAAAACAAATTTTTGTGTTCTTGAAAATGAAAGACTTTTTGAGGGTTATTATCTCACAAGGAAAAGTTAGGGTTTAAAGTTTATATTTTTAAATAATAAAATTTTTTTCTAAAACTTTCAGAATTTCTAGCATTAACTAATTTATTATACACATTTAGTTGAATTTAGGTGAGTAACTGCAATATTTGATAATTTATTTTGCTAATATGTTTCTCATTTAGCTAATGTTTTGATTTTTTCACCATGTACAATCTAAATAGCTAATATACTTTTTTAAAAGCCAATAAGAACATTGATAGAATTCTTCTACATAAGTACAATACTATGTCTTTGATGATAAAATACTATGTCTTTGATGATAATATATTATGTCTTTGTGCTAGAACATTGTGTTCATTGGCGAGCGAGCGCAGCGAGCCATGGTTCACGGCGTGAACCACATAGGATTGCGTAGCAATTCTCGGGGGTTGGCGAGCGTTAGCGAGCAGGGGGCGGAGTCTCCTATAGTGTCCAAAAACTAAGTTAATTTGAGTTTTTTTATCCCTAGACTTTTTCTCATTCGAGGTAGAAAATTTAGGGATATTTCACAACAGGAGATATAAATAATTTTATAATAATTTCCTTCAACACGAAAATATTAAAAATAAGATTTATTTAAAATAAAAAATAAAATTATGATTATTAGTTTTAATGGAAGAAAGAAGGGAAAATATTCAAGGTTCCTCTAAAATTTTACTTTGCTTTTGACCTTTTTTTTTGCCAAGTATTTGGTCCTGATAATATCTTTCTAATTTTATCATTTAATTATTTATTGAAAGATAATAAAATTTCACACAGAAATGCTTTTATCTCTAAAAGTCATTGGATTTCCTTCGTAGAATATTTACGTATACATATATTTGTAGAATATACATGTAGCATATACATATGTTAGTAGAATATACATATATTTTCAGAATATACATATATTTGTAGAATATAATTATAATACTTGATCAAGGTTGGAAGTACCTACCTTCCATTTCTTTCATAGTGTTTCCTGAATAACAATTCGTCGTGACCGGCGTCCAATCATAACAACATTCTATCGGACCCATGCTGCGTTGACCCACAGTAACCAGCTGTGGGATATACTCGTTTGTATGTTCCGACATTAAGGAATCGATGCTAAACGGATTATTACGACCCAACCCAACGCCGTTGACATCCATTCTAAGCATCAAGCATGGGATTCATCTTGGTGCTCCTACTATGAGGCGGAGCTTTTACGCTCCGCCCACTCTCAAAAGGTACCAGCCTTTCTCCACCTTTTATTATCGTAATTGGCTGAAATAGTAGCAGAAAGTGAAGTCGAAATACGATTGGTTTATTCTTCGCAGGTAAATCATGAAGAAGCTCGTGGCATTCCAAAAAGATTTAGTTTTAATGAGAACTTTTGGGATGAACTTACAGAGCATATTCAAAAACAATTTGTAAAAATTTCTTTGTCAACTTGTTCTAGATATTTAATGAATTTTACTCTAGATATATGGTATTTTAAATTGCCATGCTAAGCTGTATTATTAATTTGATTCATGGTTATGACAATTTGTTCTTTACTTTTTAAATTCGCGTTTTAGCAACAAAAAAAAAAAAATAATAATAATAAATAATTCCTTCTGGCACATGAACGCAATTTAACGAATCTATTGGATATTTAACTGTAGAACTAACAATAATTTTTTTAAAGAAAACAAGAGCTTTTCAAAATACTGGAAGATCTTTACGTTATTGTAAACAATTCTGGTATATGTGGCTATGTTAAATGCTTTTCTGGCTTTTTAAATTTTGTTACTGATAAATTTTATCTACAACATACTGATGATATAAGGAATAAAAAAAATATTTAATTATCAATTGTTAATAACTTCGAGATTAACAGTAATATTACTAACCCGATAACTTTAACTTACAAATATTCCGGAAATTGTAGGCCGAATAACATAAGCCATTTAACAAGGAGTTAACAGATTGAAACATTGAAAATTTAAAAATATTCGTATCAATCGTCATAAACATTCGAAAAGCCACAATCAAACTCTTTCTTTCATGTAAATCAGGAATAATTTTACGTACTTCGATTACTGAATTCTTAAAAAAAGAAATGAATGAAATTACTTTTATTAAATTATTAAATGAAGGAGAAACTGGAGACGAATATAACTTTTTTATTCTCAAATTTTAGAGAAAAATGTACACTCTCAGAAATAAAACTCTCAATTTTAGACGATTCAGCAATCCTTGAGCTTTATTTCGCTAATTTTGAGAATTATTTTCACACGATAATCACGTGATTTTGTGACGAAACGCGAACTCTCAAATATATGACGAAAATGTTTCCTCAATAACGGAATCTCATCGTAGCGCATTGTGGGTGATTGTTAACAAAAATGACGAAACTAGAATGAAGACTAGACAATCGGAAATTTAAAAAAAATGACTTATGCTGACCGACTGTATGGAGGTCAAGGAGTTGACCTGGTACCAGGGAGATTCCGGGTACGAATCCCATTTCGGGCAAGATTATAATTTATCTCTCTGTTCTGTATATCCGTCGTATGTTGTTGGGATGATATTGGTCCACCTATATGGTGCCCACAGTAAAGTTTCTATTAGAAAAGTTAGACACATTAGAAAAAGCGAGTTTGTTTATTTATTTATTTATTTATTTTTTTTTTTTTTGGAAAAGACAAAATGACGAAATATTTTTATTTTTTATTTTGACGAAATTCGTTTACTCGAAGGAGGGGCAATAATTTTATCACTGTGATGAAATCTTCATTCGGAGCATATACCAGAAAACAGTTTCGTTATAAACGAGGAAAGTTTCGTGAAATTTGAGTATTCATTTTAGACATTGTATGGCTTAAATGTTAGATTAAAATTATTTATTCCCGTGTTTCAATTCCTCAGACTGATAAACCTAACATGCTGGTAAGTTCATGCAGGTAAGTTCACTACAGTGGGGTAGGGGTTAAGGATTTATTTAACGAAATTTTAATTAACGTTAATTTAAAAAGAACGATACTCGCAGCGGATTTCAATTGAGTATGGTGATCGATCATCGATATGTGCATTTTAATAATGTCCGTCACATTATTATTAGTAATCTAAATAATACCACTAAAGTACAACTTTTTTCCCCTGTTGCATGAGAATTTTTTTTACCTAATCCTAGATACTTTCGTATCGCTTATTTCTAATCTTAGATCCTTTTGTATCTCTTATTTCAAATCTGTAATCGGTTTCTCTCTCCTGCTACATTTTTAGTCAATTTTTTGTCAAAATATATAAGTGTAAAAGTGTTATGTATAACAAGAAACCGCATAAATGTTGCTACAGATTGTTAGGGAAATTGTGCCACATCATCAGGGTTAAGACAGCACGCCTATTCCTGGAAATGTCGTCATGCGCCATTAGGTGCGCTTTTTATTATGAACTCATTATTATGAGTTCATCCCAATTGACATAAAGGAATCAAAATTGGATGTGTACTTCATAAAAATATTCTTTGTTTATTTTCAAAGCAATACAGGCAATCTATATTGCTCGCATTGTTAACAATAAAAAAATTTGAAAAATATATAGAAAGACACAAAAATTTCATACAATAAAATAAAAATAAAATCAGGTAAAATATTCACTGGCCAAAAAAAAAGTATATAAGTTGGAATAAAAATCAAGATACGCTGTTGTAGATAGTTATATTTTAGAAGTCCAGCAGTTGGTAGTCCAGCAGTTTTAGCATAATTTGTCGCTAAGCATTAGAGATAGAATAGCATATCAATATAAATTTTAGTTTTCAATGATACATCATTAGATTTCAATTTTATTTGTCTTGCTTCAGTTAATTTTCTGCATTCATCATCCAAATGTTGTTCATTTACTCAGAATTTGATTTATTCCAACACTAAGCAGCAAGTCTAAGGTATTCCTCTATCAGACACGAATGTACCGAAATATTGTTCCTTTGAATACTTGTTCTCACACAAAACGAGAATGTATGGAGATTTTGAAATTAATAACAAATTAATAATATCGATAAATAATTTTTTACAGAACTAAATTCATTAAAATATATTTAATGACAAAAATTTTAAAGATTATATGAACAATTCAAACACTTGAAATTTTAAAAAATTTTCTCCTTAGTTGTTTTTAAAAAATTCCGTTAAATGAACACAACTATTATAATTATGATAGCAACATTATTTTTTGAAGCCTTTTAGCGTTTCTGAAATGTGCTATAATTTGCGTTTAATTCTTTTAAAATTAAATTATTTGTCCATTTTTCAATGGGTTGGAGCAATATAAATGCGTGAAGCATTTCATTTTGCATAAATCTATTTGCGCATTGTAAGTTTGTAAATAAAGATTAATAATAAGATTAAAATGCTTTAAGAACGATTTAAATCGCCACCCAGATAAGTTGGGAAAGAAAGAAAACAAGCTATAATAGTGGAATTTACTTGCTTATAATTTATTTTTATTCATTTATTTATTTTCTGGCAAGTAAGCAATTTGTTTCTGTGAAAAAATTTTATAAAAATGCATATCATAAATAAGAAATGTAGTTTGTTAAAAATGTGCTGATTTAAAGGACTTTTTTCTCTAAATTATTGATGAAAAGCTTTAGCACTGACTGGTTATGCGTCCCAATCACTAAACACATGCGATTGATGCCTAGGCGTACATTGTTGGAAATTTCTCTGCAAAAATGATTAACTAGCAATTTAGTAATTGTGACTTTTCCATTTTTAACCAAAACAGTCAAATAACCATAAAAAAGATGACATTCAAACTGTAATGTGTAAGAAAAACGTTTGTTGATTGTTTTTACCTAATATAGTTTAACAACCACAATTCTTGTTTCACCAACTAGGCTCACCTTATGAAGCTATTAATTCTGTGCAGCTGGGTACATACTATAGCTGAGAGGGATGATCGGACAATCGCATGACAGGCTGAACAGAGGGTTTGAATCCTAACGTTCGCACCACAATATTTCTTCCATTTCTTCAATGCATGAAGAGTTTTTAATATTCCACTTTTCAAGTGATCCTTGATTACTGGTATGCAAAACTCACTCATAAATAGCTCAACATCCACAGAACTCTAATGTCCATTTAAGTTATACTTTTATGGTTTAGAAATTATGCAAATTGTAAACAGTTACAAAACCGTATAGTTTTGTATTCACAGTTTCTAAAAAGTACCAGTTGTTAATCATAAATCATAAAGGTAAAAACTGTTCATAACCATAAACATTATGGTTCATCAGTTGGACATACTGTTACCGGTTATTTTACCATAATTTCATGATCAAAATTCTAATAGTGTACGAAAGGCCATATGCGTAGATATCTACTAGTTAGTTTTACAAATTATGCAATTGTTTTATTAATTTGAGAGGTAATATTTCTTTCCTTTTGTTGCATATTTGATCGTAGCTGTACGGGTTTTGCATAAAATGTATGTTTAACATCAATGAATATTTATCAGAATTCGCAGTTTATGAATAATTTTTTTAATCGAGTAAAAAACCAAAAGTTGCTTGAGTATTATTAAAATTTTTTATTAAATTATTCGTAACATGAAGGAGGCATAAAATATATTGAGTCAAATAACTTGCTATTCAAAAATGTATTTGAAGAATTTTTTCAGAATAATTTTATAAGTTTTATTTCTTATTTTGTTCTTGTATGAATATAATATGCCAATATTTCGAGTTTCAAGTAGTTGACTTTTAATAACCGTCTTGATAGTAACATTTGAAAGCTAATTTAAGTTAAGGTATAACATTTCAAATGTAATTTAGCTTATATTTTGAAAATCAATTTTCATATATTTCAAATATTTTAATAACAAGAAACAATATATTTAAATCCGTTTTAAAAAATAAAGGAAAAGAAGGGAGTGTAATTTTTTTTAAAATATTAGCTTACTATAGATGTTACATGCTTTTTTATCGTAATTTTTTTTAATTTTCTATGTCATTTTATTAATTTTATATGACTTTCTATTCTCATTCATATGAATACCAGCTTTTATGTGAGCCTAAACCTCAGAATTAAAAATAATAGTAGTGTTCAAATACTCCACCCAATTCGAGCTAATTTTAACAAGAACTAAACCATAGACTAACAAGCAAATGCTATTTGTGAAATGCTATGTGCATTGGGATTTGTATACCGATAAAAATATTGAAGTATTTTGTTTTATCTACGATACTATATCTATTTTATCTACAAAACAAATCATACACTAATGCTTCGTAACTATGACACAAGATTATTCCCCACAAAATGCAAGAGGGGGATGGAGCTACTCGTGTTGTAACAAACTCATGTTCTCGGGAATCTTATCTGTGATCGGTCCTTCGTCCGTCGTCACAGTTGTTGTTGTTGGAGTAACGGATGCTGGGACAGGAGGAAACACAAGTGATATTTTATGGTTCCTGTTTTCAGTTTTGTTCTGAGGAATCTTATGTCAAACATCCACCTTCTCTTCGAGAAAGATATATGGAACTACTTTGTTGAGTAGGGATCAAGCATGAGGGAGAGTTCGTTGACGTATAAATAAATCCTGTAGCAGGTCTCATAACAGAAAGAAAAATTGAAATTATGTTAAATTTAATGACAGTTAATCAATTAATTTACTCAGTTAATTAATATCTCTTTGGGAAGATATTTTAAAAACTATCTTTGCTAGGATCGAACAGTTGAGAAAAATTATAATAAAGATGATTAAATACATAAGAGAGAAAATTGTGACCGTATTATATCACTGGTTATCCATTGGTCAAATGCTTTTTCCCTCATAGATTTTAACAAGCGCCACATTTCAAGTCATGGGTTGCAAAAATTGCATCAATTCATGTTTTTCCTCTTGCGTTCCAATGGACAGGATTGGTTTTCAATTGCAGCCGATATACTTTTCTTAAAGCATTGCTAATTTTTTCCCTCTTCGAAATGCATATTTATATTAAAATCTCCACCAAGGCAGTAATTATGAACAAGTTGATCTTAAAAACAAGAAACTCAGTCCCGAAAACAACTCTAAGAAGTTCCAAAAATATCGTCTGCTTTTTTTTAAATTTGATCTTCGTGACGCTGCTTTTTTTTTTATTAATGCTTATGTTAGCCTGATTTTTTATGACTCTTACAACTCTTTTTTTTTATTGTGGTGTTGAAGCCAGTCTAATCGAAAAGTATGTGGATATAAACACCTAAAGCAACACCTATTTTTCTGATTGTAATAAACATAAACCACTTATCACTTTGTTATTCCTAGTCACGAAAAATTTGTAGTTAGATACACATACGAATAAAGAGTAGCGATGAAACAGCGATTAAATCACTGAGGTGTATTAATGAACCCTAGAGCCAACTTAATGTTCAGCCAGCTACAGATCGATGGGTTCCAGCTTTTCTGGGAAGTAAAGTCCACCGGGACTCGCTCAATGCTGACTTTATATCCATGATCATGTCGTTGGTCTCAAAATTGTTGAGCTATGTCCACCTTAGTCGATAGATGGCTATTGCAGAAATGATTTACTTTACATAAGACTAAACTACACATATGTACCCGTTTGATCATGTTGTTGGTCAAAAGATTTTTTTAATCCAACGCATACATGATTTTCTGAAACAATGAGGAAGAATATGCTTATCGCATTTTGCTTACAGTGACGAACGTATTCATTGAATTAGGAACATAAATTTCTGGATAGTTTAACTCGAGAAAAGAAAACATTTTGTGAGTGTTTTATGTAGAATACCGTAGAACCGCTAGTACCTGTTGAAGGAACGATGAAAATTTACGAGTACAGAAAAAAAGACAATAAGAATGAATACTAAGTTAAATATTTCACAAAATAAATATACTTTATTTGAAAATATTTCACAGAGAACAGAAAACCACCCGAGATCCTAAATAACCGAAATGGTTAGAAAGAGCAAGTTCAACCAGGGTAAGGACAATGGCTTGTTACTTACACCGCAAGGCTGTTTCTCCTATGTAGGACTCGCTATGCAGTGAAACAACTTGTGAAGGGTGTTTTTCTTCCAATTTTAGCTGAGCAGTGATTTTTGATGATCTTATTTTATATTATTATTATTATTATGAACAAAGTTATAAATAGGATATTTTCTGCATCTTGCACTTTTTCCCCTTTTTGCTTACGCTTCTCTTTTCTATTCATTCATCAAACTATTAATCACAAACTAGTGTAAAATGAACCAGGGGGAAAAAATATATAAATTTTTTTAAAGAAAATGTAAAAATTGTCTTAATTTACATATACATTATAAGCAAAAATTCCATGAAAATGCTTTTTTAAACGAAGTTTTTCGAAAGATCAATGATATGTTAGTGCACAGCATAAAAAGATTTTTTATAATTACGGAAAGTAGTAAAAATATATCTCTTTAAATACTTTCTTTATATACTTTAATATTCACTAACAATGGCAATGAATAATATTCTTTTCAAAAGATCATTAATTTTTTTTTTTTGGGGGGGGGATCATTTTTAAGCTAAAACTCCTTATGTCAAAGTAAAACATCACAGAGATTTGTATGATATTGTGGCTTAAAAAGAAACGTACACTAACTCGCGACCAGTGATTCATCTAAGGATCCTAATTCCAATATTTCTGTCTTTATTAATCCAATAAGATTCTTTAACATAAAAAAAAATTTTTTTTTTCGTAGGATATCGTACAGCTTTCTTCAAACATGCACTTTAATTCTTACATAATTACGCTACGTAACTAAATTGAAAATAATCATTAAAACTATTTAAATATTACTGCTATTATAAATCCATTGTTTATAGTCTTTTCAATCAAAGGTAAAATATATTTCCTAGGATTAAATATAGTAACGATAGAAATTTTCTTGCATTAAAATTATTAAATTCTAGCATATGGAAACCATAATAAACTAAATTAGAGTTGTTGTTTTTTTACCGTTACACTTAAAATTATTACTTTTGCCTATAGGAGCTACCTGTTAATTACCGAAACCAGCAATTCTTTTACTGCTTTTCTTTATGAAAAATAAAGTACACTCGCCATTCAAAGTCGAGGAAAACGGGTATGTATTATTTTGTTTAAAATTTTACGAAAACTTAACTAAAAAAATACATTAAAGTATAAATTAAAAATGTAATTTATTAAAATTAATAAAATTTATTTTACCTTTTGAAAAGTCAAGGTTTTAGTTCTTGCAAAAGCTAAAATGCCAAAGAGTGTGTGAGGTGACGCTAAAATTGAGGTGAGGTGAGGACAAATATGTGAGGTTCAAATTAAATAATTATAATAACAGTAAGAAAAAAAAGGTAGGAAAGGGAAATAATCACAGAAAAATCGAAAGAATTTCCTTTTTTGAATGAAATTTTTATAGAGCTATTATCTTTTACTGTTATTAAAACAAAATACAGCAAAAACCTTTTTTCCTTACCAAAAATTTACCTTAAATTTATTTAAGATTATTTTAATCTTCATTTTTATATTGAAATAATTATTTAAGTCAGCGCAGCGTCTTCGATTCGGATGCTTTTATATCTTGTATAAGTTCATTAATTGCAATGTTCTTCAAAAGCACTTTTTGAAAATTAAAAAATAATAATAATAAAGAAATAATAATAATAAAGAGGTTCATAAATATTGATGTAATAATTGTGAACATAGTTTTGAGAAACTTAAAACTGTGTAAATTATTTGCTTTTTATGATAGTTTTCTATTAAGATAAATAATTTCTTCTCAGTATTTTTGTTGCAATTTATATGATTATAAGAGGCATACTACAATTATTTTTATTTTCCTTCTCAAAATTATTTTACTTTGTAATTAAGTATAAACTGTTACAATCATATCTGAGTATCAGGTTTGAACACAATCTAACTTATTATAAGTAATCAGCTACTGGCTGTAATCGTGATTACAAATATTCATAATTAACTATTGCGCTTATAAACGCGACTATAATAACTTGTTATAATTATGATAACTTAATATAATTAAAATAAGATTATGAATTATCAAAAATGCAATTAATTGTGATTACGATCAATAAAAATTGCAAATAATCCTGATTCAACAATCTATTACTATGAATAATCAAGATCTATGTTTACAAATAATTATGATATATGATTGAAAGTATTTACTATATATGATTACAAGCAATTACAATCTACTATAACAAGTAATCAAAATCACTTAATTTCAAACAATCGAGAAAACGAATTTTAAAAAAGTCATATTTTTAAAATGTTATTTTTTCAGGAATTATGCTACCAATTTCCTTCAAATTTTGTATTTTGTCATATAAAATTGCACTTTCAAAAATGATGCAAAAAATTTAATATCTTGCTTTCCAAAATATTTTTTTGCCGTCATTAAATAAAATAATGAAAAATAATGGACTGTTACCATAAGTTATTTTTTTCATGAAATTATCTTTGGATAAAGGAACTTTATAATTGTGTGCAAAAGTTTTTGAATTCGTTTTGTCTTCGGGATATGCAAAAAATTAAAATTAACATTAAGGGTTCGAAATTTTGGACGGTTACACTGACCAAACTATTGGGATCATATTTCCTAGAAGTCATCCTCTTAGACCATTAAGCTTAAGTCCTAGATAGGGAAAATCCTATCATTGAATCAAAAGTTATTCAAGATTAGCCTGTTTACTTTTTGCGCACTGTACATGTACTATACAACTTGTAATCATGATAATTTTTATCATAGATCATGATTACTTATAAGTGTATATTATAATAAATTCCTTTCAATTATAATTTTAAAGGTAAAAATAAATTTTGGTCACTTGTAATTATCTTGATCATCAAAATCTTGAATTATCAAAAAAAGAGAAGAGGGGAAACTTTAAATTGGAACAACTATTTAATATTCGCTGAATGCTCCCTCGTTGTGAAGGATAAAATAAAAAGGAAATAATCAGCAAATCGGTATAAATCAAACTATAAGCAATCATAAACAAAATTGTAAGGCATATACTGACACAATTAAAAAAGCTAAAATAATTCCATTTTTTATTATAATTATTACTAGTTACTTTTTCCAGGGGCTTATTTCATTAGATTAAGCAAAACAAGCTTCTAGAAGGTGAACTCATCAACAACAACAAAAAATAGCTAACCTTACTAACCTTAGCTTTACTTAGATCATAACTGAAAATGGTGCTGTCAATCGCCATCCGCTAAAGACTTTCAAAACGAACTCCTATCAAGCAATTTTCTACATTAATTTTAAATTTCAGAACACAATTTTTTTTTTTATTTCAGCTACTATTCATTTTATATTATTTAGTTTCATCTAAATATGTTTCAAAAGTGTAATTAAAGCGAAATAAACACATGGCTTCTGATAGTTTAAAAAATATTAATTCGGGTCTCGCAGTAGATCGTAAAGAAGCGATTCCCAGCAGAACACCGAAGTCAAGCATCACTGGCTGCGGTCAGTAAGCTGGTGGATGACCACTTTGATCAGCCTGCTTAAGTACCGAGGGTGCGCGGTATCGGTTCTCGTTAAACTGTTCTACAGTGAAATGACCGATTTCACGCACAGGTCATTGAACTACCAAAGCAGGGGATCCATCCCCTCTGCAGAGGATCAAAATTGCGATGATACGTCTTTGGATCATCCTCAGGGATGTTTCCCAGACCGTCGCCAATCGCTCATTGTGCAGCTCTAGTGCGACATAAATAAAGTGTATCCCTACCTACCTATTAATTCGGTGATATCACCCCACATTAATTTCGCCTATACTCACCTAACATAATTAGAGCCTCTAAATTAGAGGAATAGATTTATAGAAGAGTCTTAGATATAATCAGTCAGATAGAGATTATATACAAGATTAATAATTATTAAAGAATGTGCAATAAATTCCCCATCATACTTCGTTTTGATCAAACAGAGCTGTAAGGTAACAGACATTACTGATAATTTCTTTTCAATACTAAAAATAAATAAAATTAAAAAAAAAAAAATTGTTTAGAATTTAATATATAGCATTGCCCAGTGTTTAACCTATCTGAAAATTCAGTTTTCAAACTTTCCTCCCGAACGAACTAATTGAAATTTTTGAACGATTTTTAGCATCCGGCACTGTCATTTCCCTTTTTTGCAGCTGCTTATTCATAGTTCAAGACTCGAAGACAATAGGTCCGGGAGTTATAAAAAAACATAATTCTACACACACAAACTCTTAATTTTACTATTATTGATATAAAATCAGTTACAAATCAATCGAATTTTTTTTTCTTTTTTCATTTTAATTTCAATAGTTTTTATATAAACACATATTAAATGTGTGTATAATGTTGAAGCCTAAAAGAAAACTATTATTTAATTAGATACTCTTTGATAAAATTAGATTGATGTTACGGAAGAAAAAATACTACTTAGTATAATTGCAGGTGTCTGTGCACTATTTATGATTTTATAGATCTTACACAGTGGCCAACGTTTTGTAAAATCATGGGTCAAGAAACAATCCTGCTTTCGTGCACGAAAGTGTAAGATTTGGGTGTGGGGGAGTGATGGTCTATACTGGCATCTCAATTGATGAGCGCACCTATCTCCACATCATTCGAAATGGAACTCTGACCGGTCACCGATATAGGGAGGAGATCCTTAGACCTATTATAGTCCCTTACGCTGCAGCAATTGAAGATGACTTCATGTTAACGGACGACAATTGCACGCCACATCGTGCTAACTAGGTGAAAAATTTCCTTTTGGAGGGAGGAATCATACGAATGGATTGGTCAGCGTGTTCTCTGGACATAAACCCAATCAAGCATGTTTGGGACATTCTACGCAGATGAATTACTGGACACTGACCACTCCCACAACTCTCCAAGAACTAGAAAGAGATCTTCTGGAGGAGTGGGACAGAATACACCCGCCCCTCATTAATAACCTCGTTGACTCGATGCCTCAAAGGTGTTCAACGTTGCTGGTTGTCCGGAGAAACCATACCCCCTACTAAAAACTATTTTCTTTTAAGGAAACACCTTTATTTATATTTTTCAAATGCGTAAATTGTGGTCAATAGTGTATCAATCATTCAAACAATTATCCTGGTGCAAGATCTACCCCCAACCTCAATATCCTTTATTTGTTGTGAGCAGCGTACTTGAATTTATCCTGAGACATAAGAAAAATATTTTCATTACGTACTAAATATATATTTATATACATCTAATAAAGCTATAACGAATTAAAAATGCATTTAATTTTTGCATGCGAATTGGTATCGAAAAGCAGTTTGTCTTCATAGTTGGTCCACAGACTGTAAAAATAAAAGAACGCCGTCCACACTTATTACAAATTTTAAAAAAAAGGGAAAAAAAACGTTATGAAGACATCACTTAGCGACGATAGGATATTTGTATAAAAGTACAACCACCCATTTTTTTTCTTTTTTTTTTAATTACCACTCTTTTATTTTTAGAAGAGAAAGATAACTAAAAAATCAAACAAACTAAAGGGTAGTATTTGTTTATTCTGAATGTTCATAGTAACGAATTTTTTTCTTCCCCTCATTGCGGAGTTAACAAGAAAGCGTGAGTAACAGGCACGAAAATAACTGGATTTTGAAAAAGGAGAGACGAAGACCGAGAAAGATGTTATTGATGATCTAAAAAGGCTAAAAAAGAAAAATAAAGATAGAAGAGTTTTGGGAGATCGTGATTAGTAGCTTCGTAGGTCAAAAGTCGACAGGACAGATCTCGAATCGTCTCCCCTTTCACAACTGATGCCACAAGAGAAGTACAGAGGAAAAAATCGTTTGCAGGGCATAAAACGTAAATTTTGTTACAGTTCTTCTAAAAAACCTTTCACTCACATTCATTTGAAATATACTGTAGTTCAAAGCATAAGTTTGAGTGTACAATGCGTTTGAGAGTACAGAAAAAAAAGAGATGAAAAAAAAAAAAACAGATTATTTAAGTAATTTTTGACTTGAAGAACGGATTATCACGCACTAATGAGCTATCTTAATTGGGTACTTGTAACTCGAGAAGAAGTGAAGTGATTATGCCTAAATATGTGATTCAAATAAGATTTAATAGGATACCTGTAAGTGACGTCACGTGTGTCTGTCGATCCCTGACTGGCTTCTGAATCAACAAATCTAACTATTTATCTACGATGACGTCCCTTGCCGGTAGTGAATTGCTCGGGACGATGACCAATAATATGCTATTTTTCTTTTTCAGACGATATTTTAAGCTACGAAATCGGACACAATATACTTCGTTTAAATATAAACGTATTTTTTTCCCTTCTAAAGAAAAAAAATCATATCCTGATTTTTGTCCAGCAAAATATGACAAGTATCCTCCAGGACTGGTGGAGTCTAAGTCTAAGAATTGCTGGAGTCGGAGTCAAACATTTTCTTGACTCCGTTCGGTTAGGTCCCATAGGTTAAGAGAAGGAAAATAGTTTTTAATCTCATAAAAGTTGTTTAAACAAGCATTTATAATTAGTACGTGAACAAAAATATTACTCAAACAAATACTGTGATAGTAACTACTATTTATATCTTATTAAAAATTTAATTTCTCACATTCGAACGTTTTTCTGCCTATGTTTGATAAAATTATTGAAAGAGTACATAAATCCCAAAACCAATTTTTATTAGCTCGTTCGAAAAGTTTAAAAAGATATGCAAATGAGTTTTATGCATCGTTTGTTATACATAGTTCTTTAACTTTAGAATATTCCCTAAATAATCTTTTTCTAATATGAAGTTAACATTCTTTCAAGCATGCTAGTAAAATATTGATAGTTAGTTCTTCTATTATAATGATTTTATACTATTTCAATATTTTGCAGAAATATATTTTGTAAGGCTTATGTTAAGCATGAAATACTATTTCAAATAAATTACCCTTAACTCCAATCGTGCGTAGATAAATTGAAATTTATCTTAGTAATAATATTAATATTTTTGGAGGATTCTGTAAAAATTTTAGTTGACTGAAAATTTAAATAGTCCTGCTCTGAGAAAAGTCTGGAGTCGGAGTTGGAATCGAATATTTCAACTACTGACTCAGCTGTGGTAGCTACAATCTGAAAATAATGTCGCAATAGTTTGAACAGGAAAGTGGCCGAAAGCTTGAGTCCCATAATATTAATTGGGTGTATGACCATATCTCTGAATATGTTTTTATGAATCAAACGGATTTTGCTTATGATTATAAGCCTCGTTTATCCAAAGATGCAAAATATGATTTTTTAAAAATTAATGATTATTTTTATTATTTTATTTAACAACAATCAGAAAAAATATGAATTTTAAGGCATACAAATTTTAACTTTATTTTAAGCTACGTAATTTCATATCATAAATTACGAAATCAGAGCAAAATCAGTTTCTCAATAATGAAATGTGAAAAAAACAATGTCTCAGAAACTATCAACAGATTTCCTGTTCAATTTTGGATAAAAATTAATCAGTTTAAAATTGCGTACATTTTTAACCACCTCATAGAATTAAAAAAACTTTTCGATCATTATTATTAGTTACTATTATTAGTTAATAAAGACATAGCAAAATACACAAAAATTGAAAGTAGGATTAAAGTCCTCACCGCCCCCCTATATTTTGAGGAACCAAAGTCAGAATCCTGAAACCTGTAAAAAAATGGTTATTCAAAAAATCAAAGACATCTTTCAATGGTTAACTAACGGCACGGTTTCGGACCTTAATATTGACCTAAAATTTTTAAATTGGACCACGTATTATATTACAGGGTAATAGTGTACCCTACCACAGGAAATAATTATAGGTCAATTAGGGGGTACACTCTGTNATATATATATATATATATATACATACGTTTATGCACCCGTTTTAAAATATCAATGCACAAAAATAGTATGTTTCATTTCAGCCCCTAGAACCATTCAGATTCGATCGTAGTTCATGATAATCTAATCACTGGAACAAAACTATTTAAATGCTCAGTTTTTTATTTTTATTTATTTATTTTTTGTTATTATTATTTTGCGCTCTGTACATTGCGAATATTCAATTCATATGCTATGCACTTTTGTATCTAACACCCGTAAAATTTTATCTACTCTGCAAATTTTATCTACTAAGCATTAAGCATCGTAAGATTTTTGTGAATACATTTTAGGAAGAATTTTCTGACTTATTAAACAGCTTATCGATAACTCTGCTTAATTTTAATGACGCTTAGTAGAGTTTATTTATAATTCATTCTAACATTTTTGTATGTATTATTTAATGTTGCAATGATTCATTTTCCTTGAAGCTTGAAACAGCCTCGTAAAACATAAAAGAAAGTTATTGGAGATCAGAGATAATAGAGAGCTTTTGCGTTACGTTACAGTTTCCCGTTAACGCAAACGCTAATTCAGCTTCATCACGCATACGCGAATGTTAACGTAAGAAATAATGCATGCCTTTAAATACCGTTTTGTGCCGTTTGTTAGAGTTTCCGAAAGCTTTCGTTCCTCTTTATTTTCATTTAAATCATTTTTCATTTGCTTTCCTTATTCTTTATTGTCATTTTTCTCTTTTTTCATTATTCTTTATTTTCACTATTCTTCTCAAAATATGAATAATTTGTTGGGATTGGTGATTAATGATCGCATGAATGAGAAGGAAACGCTTTTGCAGAAATTGTTGAACTTTCGGCAAGAAACAAAATTGATTAATCATAGAATAGAACTTGATAATAGGTAGTAATTGAAATAAACAAGAAATTTATTTCAAAGGAATTAGTATAATTTTAAAGGAAGAGGGCAATATTATGAAAATATTGATTTCATAATAAAAATGCTATTTCTACACTCTGTTATGCGAGAACAAATAGAAAATAAATAAAGTCACCTGACACTTGGTATTAGTTTCGGCTGATAACAACAAGGCCATACCATGATGACAAACAGCTTTAATATGAATAATAGTTAGTTGAGAAAGAATCGCCGACTCAGGGAGGAATAGACAGAAGTCGATAATGTTGGCGATGAACTGAAAACCTTAATCTTTATTTCCACTATCAGTTCTGTCTGAAAAAAAAGTTTAGCAGTAGTAATTTTTTATTAAAATTAGAATTTTAATATTTTTGCATTCTTCTTTTAAAATTATCGCACGCAAAGTAAAAAAAGGAGTACATGTAGTACACATATATTGAAACTGGTGATAGTAAGCAATGTAAATGTAGGAGTACTTATAGTATGCATGTATATTGCAGTTAGAATAAGTTTCATGTAGGATTTATATTCACACTTTCAAAAACAATTAAGAAAACATAAGAAGTTAACCCCTTAATTTTTAAATTTTACCTCATTTCTTTTCTCAAATGCTTCAGATGTAATTCTATATGTTAATGAAAATTTTATTTTAATAGCATTGACTTTATTTTTATAAACATTCTTCTAACTCTTCGGATCTTCATAGGCAATCGAAGCTAAACTTTTCTGAGAGAAATATTTCGTCGGTTATACACCAATTATGGCGTTATTTTTATTTTATTTATTTATTTGCTTCCATTTTCATAAAACTTATGTTAAAATTAACGTTCCTACGTTATTTGTGAGATACAATACCCTATTTCTGACCACGCTAAAGCGTGGGAAATAAGGCTTGCGTTTCCATTAACGTAACGTAAACCAAAAGCTCTCTAATATCTAGGTTATTGAAGCTTTTCTCCAATGCTGGTCATCTAATGCTGTCACTGAATGAATGTACAGTGAGCAAAAAAAAAAAAATAAATAAATAAAAAATTAAAAAATAAATAAATAAATAAATATACTATTAAAAAAATCATCCTGAATAACTTTCGTTCTAATGATCGGATTTTCACGTACTAAGTGTCGAACTTAATGTTTCCTGGTAGTGACCTTAAATATGCTAGTTATGTAGTACTAACTATTAATTTACGAAATCAGACACAAGAACGTACTTTCTCTGAATAAACATACATATTTTTTTTTACATATTTGGATTTTTAACCTTCAAAATATAGCAATTAGGGAAATATGGTCACCATAGTTTGATCAGGAGAGGTTATTTGCGTTTTAAGTCATATTTACTCATAAAATCCGTTTGCCGAAAGACAATTTCATGGAAAAAATAATTTTTAATAATTATTTATTATTTTTGATTGTGGATGAAAAATTTTTGAATGAGGTATGAATTCTTATACCATATTTATCCACATACCGATATTTTTACCATATCATACCATATTATTCAACATATCGATATGAGCTACAATATCTAAAGTTTCAACAATTTTTATTTAGTAGAAGTCAAAAAAAATGAAAATTAATTATTTTTAAAAAATTTATTTGGTGACAGTGAAGAAATGGGGCTATTAATATTTAAATGTAGATAACTTTCCAGAAACTTGATTAACGCGCGCGTAGCGTAAAATTTCATTAATAAATTTTTCGTTTACAACCGATTGATAATCCTTTCTTTAAAATTATAAAATACAATGTTTCTTTTTTGGTCCTCTAAAAATTTACTCGTAATTTAATAAAGACATTTGAATAAAACATTTTATTCAATGAATTTCGGGTTTTATAAAAGCATGTATCTGATATTAATACAATTTCAATAATATACAAACGTATGCACAGATTTGGAATAATATAATTATCAATTTCTTCAATATATATTTTATAATTATTTATACGAATTCGTAGTCAACATTTTTATGCATCGTTAAATTTATCAAGATCTTATATATCGTCTTAATCTTAAAATAATTTTTTTAATTATCTGTCAACGCATGTTTCACGGAATTATTTTACCACTATTTAATTAAATTTTAACATTTTTAAAAATCTCATTCTTTACGCTACCTCGCATATTATTTTTCCATTAATATACTAATCAATTGTTTCAATATTTTAATTTAGGTCTTCCCTTAAAGTAAAATTCCTTTTTAAATTATTGTTTAGATTAAAATTATTTGCTTAAATTAAGTTTTTGTTAAAAGAAAACTTTGAAAAGAAAAAGAATCATTACTAGTTAGCTGATAATTAAATCTTGTTAAAAAAATCAAAAAGATTCTGCTAGTCAAAATTATTTGTTGCAAAACTGCTGACCATTTACTAAGCATACTATTTTTCGAAAAATGAAGATAAATTATTGATTGTCCTTTTTTATTATTTCTTTTTTATTTGAGTAACAGTAAAAAATACAACAGTTTAGTTCTTTAAATGAACAAAAAATTACGGACATACAATTTTATTTTGACGTTCAAACATATTATCATCCGCTAACTTTAAAAAAGTTGCCCTTTTAAAAAGGATAATGTTCAAAAAATTTGCTTAAAAAGTTGTTAATATTATTTCTCAACATTATATTCAACTCAATATTATTTAAAAAAATATATATATTGTCATATCAGGAAAATGCTCAATATGCATTATTTTGTTAAACAGCAAATACTAAAAATAGAAAATTTTAAAAAGATTCCTAAACCGTGCTATTTTTAGAATCATCATCTCAAAAATTGTTCTTTTTCTATATTTAGTTTAGTTTAATTGCTCTTTTTCTAACTCCTTTACGCTAAGAGAATATATATTGAGAGATTTTTAGATAACAAATTATTTTATAGATGTAATTAATATGTTTAGCAAATAATTTTAATATACTTTTTTTAGAAACTATAAATAGAAATTGTTCTTTTATTTTGCCGTAAGAAGACAAAAATGTTAATGTTTCTTTTATGATGAATTGAAATGTGGCAATGATTTAATTAACCCCAGAATTAAAATCTGTTTGGACGCAACATTTAATTGCTTGAAACAGTTAGAAGCAATGAAACTTATTAAAATTATTAGAAATTAAACTTATTAAAATCATTAGAAATTAAACTTACTCCTTTATTTAAGAGCGGCAGGAAAAATGAAGAAAGGAAGTGAAAAACCCTGTTTACCATCATACTTACTATTCATACATTTAATCAGATAACTTGAGTTATTTAAGCAAGAAAATAAAATAAAATAAAGGGTAAAATAGAAATTCCATTGAAATATGTCCCTAAGAATACACTAAAACATATCTAGAATAGATTTTGGATCGATGAATAAAAAATATTTTCTCCAAAAATTTCAAATAGGGCGGAGACGTTAACTTGTTCGAAATAATTGACTTCTAACTATTTAATTTTGGTTTGAGGGGAGAGGGGTCATTCCATTGTTTCATTCGACTTTTAAAATTTCACTTGTGGACGGAATTCCTAACTATCCAAATTAATATAATTTTGTCCCAAATTCCGGCTGATGTGAAACATTATTTATTAAAAATAAAAATGCATGCAATTAAAGGTTAAACAAAGCAGTTGGTTTCTTCAAAAATTATTTCTCTGTTTCAGGAAGAAGAAAAAAGTAAGACCTTTAAAAAAAAAAAACCTTTCATCTGGTGCCCACCCACAACCGCGTCTCCAGTGCAAAAATGTAAACATTAAGCTTAACAAATTTCATCAGTGCCCTCCCCACAAAACTTTCAACGCTACAGAGGGGTGAGTAACAGGTGAAGTATATGATCAGGAAGAAGCCCACCCGCGCAACCATACTTTATGAGAACATTGAGGTTACCTCGCAGGAAATTGCTGGGAAACTAGTAGAATGGCCAAACAAAACCGACGCCAAGAGCGTTTTTAGAAGGCTTAAGTAATTTAGAATTTATACACTGTTTCGTAGAGTTTATTTACTTAGGTGCTTGTTTTAGGTTTATCATAAATCATCCAAAATGGATGAAAAATATTTAGACGTTCCAGAATGAAATTGGAATTATTATTGTTTATTTATAGAAAGTTGAAACACTGAATGCATCATAAGAATATTTTCTGTTAAAAGCTTAAGTAGAAATTCAAGGAAGCTACATAAAGAGTTAATAAAATGATAAAATGGAACGAAAAAGTTACTGAATAGTCTCTTGACGTGATTACAAATTTAGCAAAAATATGAAGACAAATTTTGTTTTACAAAAATGACCTAAACGTTAAGTTATACAAATTAATAACTTATAATGAATGAAACAGTTTTCCAGTAATTTATTTTGCTTTTCGTAAGCATTCCTCCTTTTCTTTTTTAAAGAAAATGGAGGAAAAAAGGGAAATAAGTTCAAAAATAAAGAATTAAAATAAATAATAAAAATCAACTTACACGAACTTTTACTTTCTTGAAACAGTAACGCTTCTTATTTATTATAGAAAGCTACATTAGCCACTTACCTGAACTTAAAGTTCCTTAACTGGTAGAAGAAAATGGAAATTAAAAATTACTACAAATGACTATAAATTAAACAAAAATGCAGACTAATTTAGTTACTAGGCACTATTTCAAAAATAATTATTTCAAATGGAACCTAAATGTTATATTGTGAATATTATTAACTTACAATGAATGAATTTTTTTTTTCTTTCTAATACAAGATGAAGAAAAAGAAAAAAAGATAAAATTGGGAAATGTTCGACTGCTTAAATATGCTCGAGCATCATTCAAAAAAGAAAGCTTCAAAGCATAGAATTCTAAAGCACCACTGAGAGATATGCCTGCTTTATTTATTTACGGCTATATTTATAATAGTTTCTATTTCAATTATTAAGTCGTAAAGCTAACCTTTTTTTTTCATTCCCCTGTTTACTATTTAAATTTGTATATCGTTCCAAAATTACCAGTTACTATGAAAGAGTGTAAGAATAATTTTTCTTTTTTTTTTTTTTTTTAAAAAATGAAGAATATTTTATGTGATGACATCTATATAAAATAAATTCATTTTTGGAGAACATTCCTCGAATTTCAAATGAATAAAGAACACGAAACTCGTTTTAAATTCCGTTGTCTCCATAATAGCTGTCTCATTCCAAAAGAACTTATCAAAGGTTTAATAAGAGTTAGTAACGTATTCTGCTTCCATTAAAATCTAAAATTTACTCTAATATTTACCATTCTACACGTATATTTTAAGAATTTTTGTCAAAAAGAAAGTTAGAGACATTTTATACACTAGAAGTCTCTAATTAACATTAAAATAGGGAGAAAAAAAAGGAAAATATTTTCTTAGAGTTGCACGAATCAAGAACGAGATACGTACCAAAACATGTTCCATTGCCAGAACAAACAGAAAAGAGCTAAAAGGTGATCATTAAACGTGCCGTATAGCTACTCAAGTTACTTCCAGAAATCAAACTAGTTTTGATGTTTTTAATCCTGCTTTTCTAAATAATTTTTTAATAATAATTTCTAAATAATTTTTCTAATAAATTTTTTCTTTCCTCTAAATAGCTTACTCAAAACACTTATCAGACTCACTAGCAGTGAGGTAAGGTCCAACAATTGTTAAAGGACAACCAAAAAGTCAAGGCGGGCGAAACCATAACATTAACGTCAATATACTGCGTATTTTTACTTTTCAAATTAGTTTCATAAACGAAAAAAGTTTGTCGAAAAAAGAAAGGCGAATGTAAATTGCGTAGTTCAAAATATTTTTTAAGAGATAATTTTTTTCAAAATTTTATTTAAGACACTTTTACCTATTTGAAGTTCTTAGCTGAACGAAAGAGCTCTCACACCCACTGACTTCTAATCAATGAAAATTCCACAGAGTGATTTTAAACAAAACTATCTCTTTTTAATAATATTCTGATTCAAACAAATCTATTAGTTACAAGAATGTAAATACATTCCGATGCGTAGTTGTTATCTCATAAATATGTTCTAAAATGTACAGGCATAGATTTTGTCAAATTAATAATTGAGGAAGTTAAGAATGAATTATTAACTGAAACGCAATGAAAAAGGATGTTGAGGGGAATGAAAAGCATCAAGTTTCCACAACTTCTATAATATTCATTCATTCATTTTCAGGTGACACCTATCGTAGAAGTGACAACATAGGATACGGATGAATGATCTTGGAGTCATCTGTCACCTTACTGAGTTTTCCTGGAGACAGACTAATGATAGGAGGAGGTGTTTTCCATTTTGTTTTGCTCACCATCCAAATTTCTTAGGAATACTGAAGACGATGTGGATAAAGCTGTAGGACATGTAATTTATATTTATTTTTAATAATTTTAAGACTGAGAATAGTATAGTTTTTACTAAAAACGAATTTCACTTAATGACATGGATTCAGAGAAATGCTGTCAAAGGCAACTGGGACATAATAAAAGCAGCGAGTTTCGAATATTATTTCTACTTAAATAAATAAAATACCTAATGTAGTAGATTCAAATGAAAAAAAAAATGCTACGGAAAAAAGCAGGATAAAATGAAGCAGCGAAGTGGTGAGTTAATGAGCGCAAACCAGATGGCCACAGCAGGTAGCCTCTTGTAAACACATAGATATATCAATTACTGCAACCTTTTTTCATTTTACACCCTGATTGGGTCGTCTAGAACAGCCTTCGATGCAGAAGTATCGGCAAGGAGCGTAGCTCTGTCACAACTACAGAATCACCTTGAGAAATTTAATAACGTAGTCATCCTCTCTGACTCCAAAGCCGCACTCCAAGCTATTGCTTCCTCTAAAGCCCCCGCATCTGCCCAGGGCTAAAGAGAATAGAAGGGCTAGTTCACTCCGCTCTTTGAGCTGAAGCTACGATTTCCCTCCTCATGACGTCACTGTGTCCACAGATCTCGGAGATCGCAAGCAAAGATATGATAACTTTGCATCTTTCTCTTTGTAAAAATAAGTTAGACTTTTTCTGGTTATTAGCCTTCAAACTTTACGTAATTAACACATTATTTCCGTTCATAAACATAGTTCAAAAAAAACTTTCTTGGTTATTATATTAAAAAAAATACCATTTTAAACTTACAAAAATGTTTTTCTAGTTGATGAAAATGACACGATAAATACTTTATTTTAAAAAGTTCAGTTATAGCTTTAACTATTAAGAAAAATGAAGGCATATATCGACACTTTTTTATCTACATATTCTTTTATAATGATAAGTTAAGTTAAATTTAGAATTCCTGATTTTAAAATATGTCGTTAATAGCAATTTGTTCATACTTAATCATTAGGAAACATCAACCTTAAACGCTAATTACTGAAACAAAATAATAATTTAGGTTCATAATGACATTAGA
>NC_092209.1:57523249-57573911 GCF_043381705.1 Parasteatoda tepidariorum | reverse complement strand
GCATAAACATAATTTTAGGAAAAAATGTACTAGGTAAAAATGTATTTAGTAAAAAATGTATTAAGACAAAAATGTATTAGTGAGATCAAAAAGAAAATTGAAAAACGTAATAACAAAATCCAACAATTTTTGTTTAAAATGTATTAAACAAATGCATAAAACTCGGAAATGAATGAAAATAACTTCCAAATTAATATTTTTATTCATTTTGCAAAATAATTGCATTTTGACAGCATTTTTTTAAATTTTTTTTTAGAAAGCTTACCGAGTTTTAGAAAAAAGTAACGATTTCATTCGACATTTCCGTTACAAATACTTGTACTTTTTCCCTAAAAAAATAACGAAAGTACAAGTAAAAGTACTAAATTTAAAAAGTAACGAAGTACAAGTAAAAGTACAAAATTTAAAAAGTAACGAAGTACAAGTAAAAGTACGTACTTTTTACTTGTACCGGCGGTACAAGTAACGAAAGTAGAAGTACTGCCATATATGTTACAGACCTATAGACTCTTTATTTTTGTAGCTCTTGTTTCCGTTTTTTGTTCCTTCTTTATATTGTTCTTGGCTACAAATTTGTCTTTTATGTCTGCCATTAATAAAAAAAAAATTGTCTGCCAAAAAAACAAAAAAAAAAAAGATATATCAATTACAATCTAATATGCCTTTTTGTTTGCGATACTTTTTTGAAAGAGATATAGTCTCTTTTGTGAATCAGCATCTCGTTGGAGAGCTATTTTGTTCTGACGCAGCTCAAAATGCTTGTTACATAAAAAAAGAAAAGAAAAAAAAAAGACATAGCCCAAACTGCGTATTTTAAAAAGTGAACATATCTTTTTAAGGAAATGGGCATAGCCACAGTATTTCGTTATTCAAACAACTTTTAAAAGTATTGTTTTTTTTTTTTTTTTTAATAATTTGCAACTGAACAATTCGTGCAATTTTGTGGAGGATTGGGTATTTGCAATTCGAAAAGCAGAGTATGTGACAGGTATCCAAGAAATGAAATTTAATTGGATACCTGTAAGCGACGTGATGGGTGTGCCAAACCTGATAGGCTCCTGAATTGACGAATGCCATGATTTACCCACAATGAAGCCGCTTGTAAGCATCCAATTCGTTATTTACGCAAATGAATAATTCGTAATGTAATATTCAATTGCCTAAATCACCTTTTTTTTCTTTTTAAAAAAGACTTTAAAAGTCAACCTTTCTTTTTTACAGGGTGGATACGGGTCTAATAAATGTATAATTATGGTAGAAAATGTACGTTAATATTGGTAGCGATTTCATGCTTTAAATACCATTTTATCGTTTAGAGGTCTAAATGCAAATAGCACTCCACAAAAACTAAATTTGTAATGTTATTACATATGTATTACCGGGGTCACACCGACCCCGAAACTTTGCTCTGTAGTGATTGATTATGCGTAATGATTAAAAAACTAAGCGCAATGGCCGGTTTAGTTGTTAAAATTTGGGTTTAATATTGAAAAGTGGCATTTCGAGCTGTGTCCATTTTCTTAAATAAATTTAGGGCTATGTCAATTTTGTTTTTTAAATGTGCAATAAGCTGTGTCTATTTTCTTAAATACGCATTTTGAATTGTGTTCATTTTCTAAAATACATATTTATAGTTACGTCTATTTTCTTAAACACGTATTTTGAGTTATGTTTAGAATCATATATCGTGCATTGATCATCAAGCATTGGATTCCAATTTCAAGCCTCTAGTTAGTTGGAAGGTGATCGAAATTTCGATTTCACCTTATAATATGAGATACTACCAAAGCACACTAAATACACACCTAATGGTTATGATCTTGAATCATGGTTATTCGTAAACAATTTTATGAGGGGCAAAGAAAGAAGAATGTATAGAACATAACAAAGAATTAACTCGCATTTGACTAACAACAGAATCCATCATGTTCGTAACTCGTAATACAGCGAAAACAAAATATCTCAATAATATTTTGTAAACAAATTTTAAATATATAAATCCTGTCTGAAAGTATTTTTATTTCATGCATTGAAAAGAGCAAAAAAAAAATTAAAATAGAATTTTTTCTTTATATTGCGAAATTTAAAAAATACACTACGGTACGTTTTTTATCTTTTTTTGCATGCAACTTTTTAATTGATTTTAGATGCTTTCGTATCGCTAATTTCTTTCTCCAAGCAAGTTTTTTTTTTTTTTTTTTTTTTTTGTCGAAATGTACAAGTTTAGAAACGTTATATATAATAAAGAGGTCGCATAAATGTGGGCTAAGATCGGATGATTCAAATTTTTCTAGAAAAACTTATCTATAAAATAAGTAGTGCATCTACGACTTTTTCAAGGGTGAAAAATTGTACGAAACTGAACACTTTTAGTTCGTGATTAAATTTGTCAATTTCTGGGTTGAACAGTTGTTTCAACAGTCCTTCAAATAGTCCATTAATTTTGAATTTTAGGACACAACTTTTTTTTTTATTTCAGATACTATTCATTTTATATAATTTAGTTTCATCTAAAAAATGTTTCAAAAGCGTAACTAAAGCGAAATATGGCTTCTGATAGTTTAAAAAAATATTTATTCTGGTCCGGCGGTGGAGCGATCGTTAAGACACGGTTCCCAGCAGATCACCGAAATCAAGCATCACTGGCTACTGTAAGTGTGCGGGTGGGTGACCACTTGGATCAGTCTGCGTAGGGACCGAGTGTGTGTGGTATTGGTCCTCGTTAAACTGTTCTACCGTAAAGTGCTCGGCTTCGCATGCAGGTCGTCGGGCTACTGAAGCGAGGGTGCCATCCCCTCTGCAGAGGATCACAATTGTGATGGCATGTCTTCGGATCATTCTCAGAGATGTTTCCCAGACCGTCGCCAATAGCCCATTGCGCATACAACATGAAATATACAACATGAAATAGCTGTCTTACACCACTTTCCCCTATCTAAGAAGGGAAGTCAATTTTTGTTTCAAAAATTTTTTTATGGAAGGATTATTTTATTCTTCCTTTCTCAATTTTTAGCTTTTATTGGAACATTCTAACCCAATTTATGAGTGTTTTTATATTAGCCTAGATTCATTCTAATTTTATGATTTTGTTTCAAATAAAATACCTTCCAATAACTAACTACAATCATAATTTTTCTTAAAATCAATTGATTGTATTTATGAGACAATAGAATGTAATTTAGATGGAATTTTGCAAAATCAATAGTTGGAGCTATTTTCTTATTGCTTTTAAGTAAACCCTATTGCAGTGTGCACTATAGAGATTTTCCTTCAAAATTACTTTAGGAAATTTTAATATACTACTTAGTTAAATATTTTGTTTCCAAAATACATACTTCAAAAAGAAGAAAAGAAATAAAAACTCAAGTATCAGCTTTCAAAACATAAATTTAATTATACACTTATCAACACTAAAGCACTTTTTTTAAAATAAACATTACATAAGTAAGCTGTGCCATACATCCTAACAACAGACAATGATTTCAATAAATTTGTGAGCCAACTTTTGGTTCTTTCATCTTCCGCATCCTCTGAGCAAGCTTGACCTCTGCTCTTCTCCAGAAGTCTTCTAAACTTTCTCCATCTTCGTTATCACTAGCAGTTAAATCATTTCGAATATGAGGTTTGGAATAGTGACCCTTCAACAGAACATTTGGTGGAGCTTTAAAACTAGGCTTTTCTTCTTCAACTCGTTTTGCTTTACCAGAAAACGAGTTTAATGCCTTTTCCTGTTCCTGAAATAAATAAAAGCAATTTATTGCTTACAATGAGGAAGCCTCATAACTTATACTGAGTTAACGACTGCTTTTAATTTTAATTTTTGGAATCCTTGTCAAAAATGGAAGGAAAAAAATATTTATTAAGGTCTTAAGTTAATATTTAAGCGAGGAAAAAACGAAAACGTCATCGATATTTAATGAATCACTACTAAGGAAAACAGAAAGCAGTTTGATTGCCTTTCAACTTCACTCTGTTTCTTCCAGCACTCAGATTTCGATGTTTTAAGTATCAACTTCCTCACTAATGATTTGTTAGGATTTCTATAGCATTCTTTTTCTTTTTTTCCCCCTGACTTCAATATTAATTAGCAATTCCTAATGCACGTATTTCTTTAAAATTTAATTTATAACAAGGATTCTAAAAATATACATCTTAATAATTAAATGTATGTCTTATCTAAGGGAGACATTTAAGGAAAAACAGAAATACTGCTTCGCCAAAAGTTTAGTTACTAGAATATATTAAAAAGAAATGAAACTAATATACTGTAATGCATAGGATTCTAAAAATATACATTTTAATTATTTAATATATATTTTATCTAAAGAAAAACAAAAATTTTATATACTATTTTGCCAGAAGCCTATTTACTAGAAGATAAAAAAACTAAAATATTGTAATGCATAAGATTCTAAAAATATGCATTTTAATTATTTGATAAGCATTTCATTTAAGGGAAGCTTTTGAAGGGAGAACAGAAATTTTAAATACTGCTTTCCCAGAAGCTTATTTAATAGAATAAAAAAATAATACATTGCAATGCATAGGATTGTGAAAATATACATTTCAATACTTTGATACATATTTTATTTAAGGGAAGCATTTAAAGGAGAACAGAAATTTTATATACTGCATTGCCAGAAGGTTATTTACTAGAAGGTAAAAAGTTAATATAATGCAATGCATAGGATTCTAAAAATATGCATTTTAATTATTTACATATTACAATTATTACTAAAATAACCTAATTAATTAAAAGCATCATCTAACAAAACATAAATTAAATGAAATTCAATGATACACTTATTCACACTAAAGCACTTTTTTTAATAAATATTAGATAAGTAATTATGCAGACATACGTGTCTGCATAATTACTTATCTAATATTTATGCAGACAGACATACGTCTGCATAATTACTACACTCATTTTCAGGCTACTCAATGTCACGGAAATCTGCCATAAGGAATTCATACTCAGTTATAAGTAATTATTTAAAACAATCAGAAGAATGAAAACAGCACCCACTGAAAGTTTAGCATTTCTGAAAAAATATTTTTACAGTAAAAGATTTATTTACATTCAATCAGAGTACAAAAAAAGGGCCTGAAATTTTACCAATTTTATGTCGTCATCTATTAATTGAATATCATCAGCAAACACATCTTTTAATACCTAAAACAAAAATACAAAGAATTGTAATATTTGGAATTTTAAAGAAAAAATTAATTCAATTGATCTCCACAGCCTAATCCAAGAATTAACGAGTTAAATAAGTGAGGTGTGTTGCTCACCTTCAGGAAAAAGAGTATGTGATTGCAAAAAATCATAATTTTCTTACTATTAGTTTTTGCCTAACTGAATTACGTGACACAAAATTAATATCTGCACGAGCAAAATTTTTATATCAGAATGTTCCTTAAATATTTCTCTAGAAGCGTGCGAAATTCATATTTTTTCATTTAATAGTTTTCCCATAATGAAAGTGAGAAGCGAAGTGTGAAACTTTTGTGCAACAGTGGTGACAATAACTTTCCTTTAATATAATGAGAATCTCATGAACTATAAGATTAATTTTTGTAATCAAGTAGAAACCTCAGTAAAAGATATATTCTAAACCTGGAAGTTTCAAGTCTTAGTCATTAAAATTTAAATAAAAAAGTCAGTAAAAAGTAAGAACGTTTAAATAATTACTTAGTGACTAAAATGAGTTTTTACTTAGTAAAAATAAGAACCCTTAAATAATTTTATTTAAGAACAGAAGTTGAGATTCCTTAATTAAAATGTAGATGAAATCTTTTGGAGTCAATAATTTACTAAACAGTTATGATTATCAGAGAAAAATATTGATTTCAATATAATATAATTAATATTAATTAAATAAGAAATTAATATTAATATAAACATTAATATTTATTTCAAGTCTTAGTCCCTAATATTTAAATAAAAAAGTCAATTAAAACTAAGAACATTTAAATAATTTTATTTAAGAACAGAAATTGCGATTTGTAAATTAAAATGTAGATTAAATCTTTTGGAGTCAATAATTTACAAAACAGTTACGATTATTAGAGAAAAATATTCAATTCAAAAAGCATTTCAAATACAAGAAAAAAAGCTAAGGTCATTTCTTCTGAAATTTTATAATGAACTGGCATAAAAACAAAGATTATAAAAATGGGAAAATTCAAAATCTTAATAATGTTTATTACTGTATTTTTTGGGACCTTTTCTTCTGCTTTAGTTTTCTCCGGTTTTGAGACCACTTGAGCTAAAGCTAATAGGTTTTCCTGTATTAAATTTTCAAAATTTTTTTCTGCTCTTGGAGCTTTCACATTTTCTTCTAAAGCTTGAGGAATTGATTTTTCTATTTTAACTTCAGCTATTTCACTTTCTTCATCTTCAGTATCACTGGAACTGAGAGTAACA
This sequence comes from Parasteatoda tepidariorum, assembly GCF_043381705.1. NCBI lineage: Eukaryota > Metazoa > Arthropoda > Arachnida > Araneae > Theridiidae > Parasteatoda > Parasteatoda tepidariorum. Next base: position 57,567,481 of record NC_092209.1, on the reverse strand, counting down.
ACTTCCAGAGGATGGCACATAAGCTTAAAAAGAAAAAAATTCAAACAATTCTTTATCATTTTTAATAAGACATTTGATAAAATTTTATTATAAAAATAAGCTACATACCTTTTAACTAAGAATAATGGAAAAAAAAAACGAAAATATAAACTGTATTTGTAAAGAAAAAAGTTTTCCAGAGTCAAAAATAGTAATTTAAACTAAATATGTCGTATATAACTTTAATCACAAGCCAAATTAAGTAAGAAAGTGTTTTTGAAATCAAAACAAAATTATAAACGTAAATATTAAGAATTACATTCTACAATGCTTTAAGAACTGCCTCAGGTTTCGACAAATTGTAATAGGATAACAGTGAGTCATTCTATTCTAAAGGGGTACATTTTTTCAAACTTTGATATGATAAATCTATGAATTTTTCAATTAAAATTGTGTGCATTGTAACATTTTTAATAAATAACAAGTTTGACTAGACTTGCATATTCTCTTATGATAATTAATTAGAAATTATAATAAGAACTATCAGTATTGCCTCATTAAATATATTACTATTTGAATTTGAAATAAAGAAATAATAGTGTGAAAAATATAAATATGATTATTTTGTGTACTTACAAAGAATTTAGGTATTAAGAATTGTCTTTACCAAAGCAGAACATTTTCGTCTCATTGTTATGATCTAGTCATTTTGGTCACATTAAATTTCTTTTGCATAACGTTTCTGTTTTATGTACTGAAAATTTCATCAAATATGCAAAACATTCCAATGTAATTGTAATGATTCTTATTTCCATTTTATTAACATTCGTTCGCTAACTTTTAGCCTCATTTTAAACATTTTCTTCTTTTAAAGGTAGGAATTATATGAAATGAGTAATCCAATCATACCATGTGGTGGCATTTAGCACAGAAATTCTTATTTATTTATTTGCTCCTCAAACTTTACAATCATAATAAACTAAAAAAATTACATAAATGTTGGAAATTTTTTGGAATTCACATGTTTTGGGAAAGGCGGGTAGGTAGAAGTTGTCCCCAATTACCCTCCACACTCACACCATGAATAGAATGGGGAAAAAGGGGTTACAAAAATTTGATTTTCTCGTTCCTACACTTAATCATTCTTCATTATTTAATGGTTAACTAAAATTCCTGATTTTCTGTCACTAGAAATAATAATTAAATAAATAAAAAAATTATATTTAGAGCCATTGAAACATAACCGATGCAATTAAATAATGTCCAGATCGAAACAGACAAATTGCTTAGTAACGATAATGAATCGGGAAGGAACCAATATGGCAAACGGGACTAAAAGGGTAACAGAATCAAAACAACTAGACTGAAATGTCATGGACCGGTTTTGACACATATCACTTGAACATTTTTTTATCACTTGTTGTTAAATTAAATAGAATGCTAAAACATTTTCCTCAACACTCAACATGATGACATATTATTTGTAATAAAAACTATATTAATTGTAAGTGGATGTAGAGGATCTATATGGTCATTAGGGATGAGATAGATTCAGGCAATAGACTATAGACAATTGTAACTCTAAAAATAATATTGACTTTTCTGTTAAACAAAGAGCAGATTCCTTGAAAACAACACATTCTAATTATCATTGCCAAAAATAGATAGAAATATTGATAACTTAAACAAAAATTAACAGAAAATATGTTAGCAAAACAGCATTGATTAATTTTAAATATGTACTGATAATGGCTCAATTACTCCAAAGAATTATGAGAAAAATATCATGTTCCACAACTCCTTCTTTCTGGTGACACTGATATTATCTTATAAATAAGTGTAATACAGGTTAGCCTTTATTATTTCAACTAAAAAAAGTGTTTTAAAAATATAGTTTAAAAGTTTTGTCTACAACTTCACACCTTTAAAGTTCTTATATTAACCATAATTAAATTATAAAATTAATGTCAATCTAAAAATTCATAATAACAAAACATAGTAAGCCACTGTCACTTGCTCTGTATGCTCTCCCGGACACCAAGCAGGTCAACATTAAGTATTCCAAAAATCAATGTATGTAGAATTCTAAAAATCAATATAAAAATTTATTTATTTTTAATAAGAATGAAGTTATTTTAAATTGTCATCATAACTTTTTAAAAAATAGTTTTCAAATGTATTTTGGAGAAAAAGCTGAATTTGTGATAAAAAAAATCTATAAGACAACAACATGCAATACATAATATTCATATGACATATAATAAAAATAATAATATGCATAATGATGATAACTATCTAACAACTTTAGAACATTTAGTTTAGAACAGCAATGCTTCAAATACAGTAGGTTTCCGACTATCCAGAGGAAAAGTAGGTCAGAAAAGAAAAAAGCTAGATAGGGCCGAGATTCACTTTCTACACTCATTCCTATGATAAATCTTTCATATTAAAATATATGATTACTTCAATAAAGTCCAATGTTTATTAATAAACCACATAAATAACTTGAAAGAGTCAAACTAAAAAATTTTTAAGAATTTTGCATAGAGCAAGCCAACTGGTGGAGGCTGGCAGCAAACGACTGATTTATCATTCCTCATTATTCATCCTACAAGGAGTTTGGGAGTTCCAGCAATTCCTCATTTTTATAAAACTAGATAGTATTGAAGTCAGATTGTCATGAGCCGGATACTCGAGAGCCTACTGTATTTATTTTTACAAAGAAATTAACATATCCTTTAGTTGAAAATGTAATTACCTCATGCTCCGAAAATAAATATAATGGAAATGAATAAGGGCATTTATCACATTGTATTTCTTCAACTAAAAAATAAAGTATATTATTAACATTATAATTTCAAAGATAAAATTTTTTTTAAAAAATTTGCACATTTTACCAGTACGGGTTAGAAGACTGTAAAAATAAGGCAAGTTTATAAGAATTAGAAATCTTTTCATTTATTTACTGAGTACCCCTTCTATCTAGAAAGTCCAAAGAATCATATGCATTTACACAATATCCACCAAAGGAAAATTTTAAGCTCACTAATATAGAACTTTTTGAACCATTTAGTTAATCATATCACCCTTTATAAGATGTGCATTACAACTTAAAATAGCCGCTAAGTATTTTTAAAATGTCAAGATAACGCTTTGAAAATTATGTAAATTATATGAAAATTATGTAAGTATTATGTATATGTAGGCAGTTCCTTTATTTATTAACCCCCACACACATTAAACCCTTTTTTTTTTGCTATGTGCTATTTTCTAATTCAATAATATGGAGAAACTGATTTTTTTGATGCAGGAAAGCTTGCATCTGAAAGTTGGGAAAAAACTGGGGCTAACACACAAAGGGTTAAATACATTATTTTTGATCCAGAACCCAATAAGTGTCAAATACTATAGTGTGAATAATATAATAGCATTTTACTACAGTGTTCTTCTTAAGTATTTCTATAAGGGCGGTTTGCCCTGCCTGCCCTTCGATCCCTATAAATGAGCCCTCTTTGTCCTTTTTGTAAAAATAAGCTGCCCATCCCTTAAAAACACTGCCTTTTTATTCAGAATCAATTTTTAAAAAAAATAAATTCACTGTTTAAATAATAATTACATGCTGGTGAAATTAACTGTGTTTATAGGTTTAATTCTGATTCTATACTATTATAAATATTTACTTTGTTAGGATTATTCTTAACTTGTTAAATTTTTATACTTATCTCTTTTTTGAGTAGAGAGGGATATTGACAAAATTTTTAATGGTTTTAAATTTTAAAATTATTTTTTACTTTTTTTTCTTAAAAAAATGCAACTTAAAATGTTTTTTTTCCTCATAATTTTCAGCTTAAACTAGGTATATAAAAAACTTTCAAGTTGTTTGTGAGTAAGTAGTTTTTCTTAGTTTACTTTTTTTGAAAAAAAAAATTATGCCCAGAGATTATCTATTAACATGCCTTTAATTATTTTTATAAACTATAAAATCTTTCCTTTATTCTGATAATGAGAGGGAATCATTTTTTGAAATATACACATAAAATAGTATAAGAGGGTAATTTAAAAATTATTGAAGATCAAATTCAGTTTTTCCTTAATATTGCACTTCTTGATAAATTTTTATGGTGTTGAATGAGTGCCCTTTCAAAAATTATAGTGCCCATTTTTGAAAGGCAGTGCCCTGCTCTATTTCTTTCCTAGTGAGAACTCTGTATACTATATTATAAATTATAACCATAAAGTTTTGAACTTCACTTACAATTTTCTCTGGAAAAAATTTCTTCCTCCTTATTTATTTTAGTGGCAAGTTTTATTGAATTAAGGTAATCATGAGGCAGACTTATACAGGATCAGTAAAATATGGGAAGATTTAAATATGGATACCAATACTGAAATAATCCCTAAGTTTCAGTGATTTTTGAGCAGTGGCCCACAAGAAACTAAAAAAAAATCACAGAACGAGACTTATTTAAAAAGCATAAGTCGTAATCAACCCCAAGCGAACAAAATTTTTAAAAAATATTTTCAAGTTTAAAATCTTTTTGGCACCTTGGCAAATTTTAGTTACAGCAAATGGGTAATAATCAGGAAATATCTACCAAAATTGCATTATTATTTTTCCATTACTACTAATCTTCTTCAAATAAAAATGTCAAAAACATGCATCTAATTATCTAAATAAAATAAAATATATTTGGATTTGATTATAAAAAAATTAGATAAGTATTGATAAATCTCCAATTTTAATTTTTTCTTTGTCTTATGTATTATTTGCCTTCTCTTTATTAGACTGTTATCAAATTATTCGATAACAATGTATTAATCAGAGGAACGAAATACAGAATTCTCAATGAAACATATTTACAGCATTTTAAATTCAACTTGCATGGCCAGATTTACTTTTTTTAAAATCTTTTCAGAATAATAATATTGTAATTTATGCATGAATGTTTTATTATGTAAAACAATAGAACATGTACTTACGAAAAGAGTCATCAACATAATCAGATTCGTGAAATTCCATAATTTAAAAAATTTTCCTGGAAAATTAAGAGATAATTAATTAGAAGATGTTAAATCAGGCTTGTTAAGTTTTTTTTTATTTTAATATTTTTGTAATATATATTATATATAGATAGATATTACAGTATGCTATAAAGGGGAATCTGTCTTTCCTTTAAAATTTGGATAATTAAAGAAAGACCAATGAATTCAAATGACTACTTGAAAAGATTTGAGAACTAAGGGAAAAAAATTCCTTTATATCAGAATATTTTGTTAATGGAAAGATGGAAAAAAAAAATTTTTTCTTCACAAAACTTTAGTTTTGATATTTTCACTCTTAATTTGTTTTGCCATTAATTAATAATTTTGGAATGAATTTTTAAATTCTTCTTTTTACAACACAGAATTCATTAATATTTTGATTCTTCAAACAAATAAACAGAAGAATTAACCATTATCAATGCACTGTTTCATAAACATTCACTCCAAATTTTTTTAAAATTTTTTTTATGTGATGCGCTTTTTTTCGCCCTTACTGCTTTTCAAGTTTTAAGATATCACTTTTGTTCAAAATCACTTTCTTTGTCACCTGATCTTATTTAAAGACCAATCCAAAATTTTGTAATTGCAACAATTTAAGCTTTTTGAGCAATGCAGCCATTTCATTGCAATGGTATTTATTTATTAGAGTTGGCTACAGATTTGAGTGATTTGAACGTATAAATTGATTCAGTGATTCGTATCACCAACTTGTAACTGATTCAAATCAGCTTTTATCGAACAAGATTTAAGTTATAATGAATAATTGTTTCTTAAATTTCAATAGTTTTGTTTCACAGTAATGCTATTTTCTATACAGTTAAAAAATTCTTTTAAAACCTAAGAGATTCTTACGCATTCCTTATTAAGGATTTAAGATTTTGCAATTAAAGAATTCAACCAATTCAAATAAAAAATACATTTAAAAAAAATTTCTTTTACAGTTTCTCAAAATTTACCACAGTTAAAAGTCCTCATAGCAATTAGCAACATAAACAATATGATTATATAAAAGAAATAATAAGTACATTTACTAACTTAGAAGAATTTATTAATGAGACAGAATAATAAATTTTTTTCCATTGACATAAGTTAAAAGAAAAATAGTGACAGGTAAGTAAATTGTTTCGAATTTTTCGCAATTTTGATTTTTTTTCTTCTCTTTTTCTGAACCAATTGATTTGAATAATGTGACTCCCAATTACGACGTTTAAGCCATGCTATTCAAATCAGTGCTCCAAATTACTAGATTGCACCAATTTGAATCACATGATTCAAATCAGTGATCTGAATCACTTGATTTGAATAACTCGATATGAATCAGTGATTTCAATAACCTGCTTAGAATCATTGATCCAAATTACATGATTCGAATCATTTAGATTATTTGTTTTACCAAACTCTACTACTGACATACCTATAAAATATAGGTATAGGTATCCAGATAGTATAGGTACCTATGTGAGTACTTCTCTAGAGTAACGTTGGCACAGGCAATGACGGCAACAATATATCCCTTTAAGTAAACAGAATATTTAAAGATTATCCATATTATTCAGAGATAAAAAATACCAGCAATTCTAATTTAGCTAAATTAAAAACAAACTAGTTTTGCAGATATTTAGCAACAGAAAGAAATTTGTCTGATTTTTTTTCTTTCAAATATGTAACTTTGAAAACTATTGTAATTGTGCAGTAAATTTTGTTCCAACAATGGCCGACTACTCCCGCTTTAACTTAAAGATTTTAATTGAAACAGAAATTAATTTTAATCAGGAGGATCTTAATTTTCACTAAAAAGGATTAAAATTTTAATATTAATGGGAAAAACAGAAATATTAGAATAATTTTTTTATATTGCAGAAATTTACATATATTTAAAGCTGTTTTATCTGGTAAATTTAAAACATTTTTTAAAATACAGTGAAACCTCGGTTAACTGGACACTCTTGGGACCGAAAAATTATCCGTTTACAATAGTTGTCCATTTACGGGAAGGGAAACGAAGTAAACAATTGCTTTTAGAATATTTTCAATGATATAGAAATAGTTAAATAATCTACAATAACTATCTATTGGGATATTTATTTAAACATTAAAAAATATTTTTTCCATACAAAAAAGAATATATGGAAAAGTTTGATATAAATACATAATTCTAGATGTAGCTACAGATAAATGAACATAATTTTCCTATTAACACAGATATTCAAGTTAGTCATATGAAACTGAATAGGAGTTTTTAGTCCTCAGTCGGTTTCAATTATTAGGTTTACATCCTTAACACTTACCCATCACTTAACAGGAAACGGCTAATGCCTCACTGAAAGTAAATCTTCTTCAATTCACAAAAAACAAAATCAATGCTTACCTGAAAGGTATGAGGAACTATGGAGTTGATGTATTCACAATTGATCATCTATCAAGCGACTGAATAAATATTTCATTAATATGAACACCTCAAAGATTATATTTCAGTTCTCTTTCTTTTTTTTACCCCAGCTGTGTTATATACAGTCTTCAAATTTATAAGAAAATGAAAGCATTTTCAGTGGGGAAGAAGCATTGAGAACATTTAAGACATCATTTCAGCTCGTGGGGTCTCATAACCTGTGTTGTCTGGATGAAAAGATCAAAAGAAGCTGCTGTCCGAATGAGCAGTATTATTTTCTCACCTTTCATTGCAAAGATATGGCAAAGTGAAGGGAGAAGGATTGATTCTTTAGTATTGAAATAGCTTAACAATATTTTTAGCTATGGATAAGCAAAAAATTTACATGCTTTAAAAATAATTAAAAATTTCATACATTTTCTTGCAATTTAAAGCAAAAAAAGCTTCTTTTTATCTCAATTTTAGATAAAAATAGTGCCCGGTTTGAAGAGATTGAAAATCTGATGTTTCGGAGCAAAGATGACAAGAAAGTCTGCTTTGCGGACTATTTTTTCGGGGGGGGGGGGATATGGTAAGAAGCAAGGACAGTTTCAGACAAAGTAGGGGGAAAACATTGTAACAAATATTGTTTATTCTGTTGTTTGCAAAAGTTAAACTAGTAATTAAAAAATATTGCATAATAATTATTTTTCAATTAATATTACATAATAATGATTTTTCAATTAATATTACATAATAATTATAATCAATTTGTAAACAAAGTTTACAAAGACATGCGACGGGGAATTGAAGAAAATTTTTCAATTACTTTTTTAGGACAAATCGGAATATCCCGAAATATGCTTAATAAAGTTAGCCCTGGTTAGCCTTTCTTCTTTAGTAGCATTTCTTGTCGCTGATTTTACGCGTTTAATAGTAGAAAAAGTTCTTTCTGCAGTTGCTGTGGTGATAGGCAACGTAGCCAGTATTGATAACAAGCAATAAATGTTTGGGAAAAAGATACTGTCACATTCTTCCATTGCTGAAACTGCCGTATCTGGTCTACTAAGGGGTTCACGCAGGTTCCACTTTGATACCCATACTTCCATTTCTCCCATGAGGTTTTTGATGTCAATGAAGTCTGCGTAGATTCAGAATTCGCATAAATTAATATGCTGAAAAACAATTGATTCCAGGAAAGGAGTCTAATCGAAGGAAAGATGAGCCACAAGGTCAAGTGAAGTTGATGCACTAGCGAAGGTGGTGAACAGGGAAAAAGTTTGATTCGACAGTTTTTGTCTTTCTTTTTACTGAGAGGCTCAAAGAAAGACTAAAAAGTTTGAATCCCAGAATTTCGGGAGGGGGGGATTTGTCCCGACGCCCCCAGCCCCTGGCTACGGGCCTGCTCGATACCCTTCTTGCCCTTTCCTTCCTCAACCCTTCTTTACTTTTTCCCCAAACGCTACAATGGATTTTTTAAACTTTTGCTATTTTCAACTCTTTTTATTTAGTTTGTCATTGCTGTCAATACATAGATTTATATGGGAAAGGAAAAGTAGCCATCACACCCCTTTGTTGCACTTGTCTTTGAATGTTTGCAGTTACTTCCACTATCATTAAATCATAATTATTATTAATCATTTTAATTATTAAATCATAACTACAGACACTTAAAAACATAAATTTATTATTTTATTAATATATGCATGTATTTTGAATAAATTACTAAGTTAATTAGCTCATTAACTTGATATATATCTTACTTTATTAATGAAAATAAGTAATTAATATAATTGCTTGGCTACTTTTAGTAAAGTAAAAAAAAAAATTCTTTTACTAATTGACAATGTTTTTTATTTTAATAGAACATGTAAAGCCCATAGAAAGAAATTATTGCCTTTTTAGAATAATACTACCCTTTTTTCTGCCTAGAATAAGCTCTGACCCTATTTAACAATAAATGAATATACATGAATTATGCTTAAGAAAATATTCTCAATGAAAGAAAAATAATACAACGGAGAAAAAAATACCTTAAATCTAAGTAAAAAGTACGTAAAATTCCACACAAATGTAGTTATGAAATTTATAAGTAAAAATTTATTATTAAGAAATTTGGGTACATAACTTCTACAATTTTATGTCTAGTGCAGCTTTTACATTGTAATTAAAAATTAATTTACTAAACAAACTTTTGAGACATGCTTAAATTTCTGCCAGCTGCAACACGTTAAAAAGTTTCAATTTTTTTTATTTAAAATAGCTAAGACCGGAAATAACTAAATATAACTTACGCCAAAGGTCAAGGAAATAAATTATAATCACAAATTTTAACACTTTAAGTTTCTCTACTGAAATAATAACTTTCAGGTTCCCTTCTGAGATTAAATGATAAACAAACATTCAAAGTTGAAATTTGAAGAAATGAAACCGAAACTTGGACAATTGATTGATTGATTGTTCTTTAGAAATTTTTGAAAATTTAATTTAAATCCCTTGATTTTAATAAATCAATGAAATGTAATTTTATTTTTCAACTTTTTTACTTAATCATGAATGTGGAAAAGACTTGAGCTCTTTTAGACAAATGGAAAAGAATTTTAAAAATTCTTGTAGTTTAGGTTCAAGCAAAAACTAAATATTCAAACTTGTTCATTTATACCAAATTATTAAAGGAGCGAGGTGGTTATGTTATGAAACTGAAACTTTTACAGATAAAGCAATGATAACTGGTAACTATTATTGTAACTTGTAAAATTAAGTTTTTCATGGTAAATTCAATTTAAATAGTGAACGTCTTCTGTGCTAAAAATGCAAACTTATGCTGTTAGTGATAAGTTTTTGTAACTAATTGAAATATACCTACTTATTTTAATTAATTGACCATATTGTTGTTGTTGTTAATTTACGTCGCATTAGAGCTGTACAATAGGCTATTGGCGACGGTTTGGGAAACATCCCGGAGGATGATCCGAAGACATGCCATCACAATTTCCCAACGACCTGCGCGCGAAGTCGAGCACTTTACGGTAGCACAGTTCAACGAGGATAATTGACCATATATTTCTGGGCTTTAAAACGGAATATCAAGATGAATATTTTCTTGATGAAGCTAATCGTATGTTTGTTTGTTTTTCGTTTCGGGTTAAACAGGAATTTTTTTTTTCTTCGTATTTGTTTGAAATACTTAGTAGGAGTGGGTTCTCGACCACCGTTGATTTATCGCTTTATCTGATTACTCAAACTATAAAAATTTAGCAAAACCAAGCCCAATGTTTCTTGTGCCTTGAATAAGAAAATCTAGGAAATATAAAAGAAAAATTATTCGAAGGAAAAGGCGAAAGAAAGTTTTTAGTATTTCATAAGTAAGAGATATACTAGTTATTTATTTAGAGATTAGATTCTTTGAATTGCAAATGCTTTATTCAAAGATAAACTCAAGCTAGCTCTCTTCTTTCTATATTTATAAATTTTAGTGACTTCTGGGCAGTTGCCCAAAAAATATTTCTGTATCGGTATCTGCACCAAAACAATCATATTACTTCTGGACAGTGGTATGTTAGAAGATTTTTGTAATGCTACCTACACCAAAACAATCACTAGACGTTGGAGTTAGGCACTACATGAGGGGGACCAACTCTAATATAATCAAGTGCAGAGTTCTTTTTCAGTAACTAGTTGAATTATCATGATCATGTAAAGTCTTTGAAAATTATATAGCATTTTGTTAATGTATATAGTGCTTAAAGATATTTTTTGAGTGCTTAAAAAGTTCTTTAAAGGTGCTTATTTTTTATTGAGAGATTTGGCTGTGCACCTTGTTATTTGTTTCCTTGCTGACATTCCTTTTCATTGTTTTTCACAATGCTTCTTTTTCTCTACTTCTGTTCATGATCTTCATTTTTACTTCCATTCATGATTTTAAGATAATTACCTCACTCTTTTTACCTTTAAGACTCTTTTCTTCCTTATCTTTATTTTTTCTAATCATGCTGTCATGACCAGGTTTCTTTCTTCTTACCAACCCATGACAATGCTTTTTAGAAATGTTTATTTATGGTTGGTAAATTTTGTCCTTCATAAAAAATGTGTTGTTTTTATTTTCTATTATATATATAAGTTACTGCCTACGTGGATGCTGTTTGTGCAGTATGCTTTGAAAAATTTTAGAATTAGGAAAATCTGTGTCCACATAAAATTTTGTATTCTTTTAAATTTCAAATTTAAATATATTGTTGAAGAAGTAAATCATAGAAAATGCATAACCTCTTCATTTATTGAATGTATTCTTTTATCCCGAATTTCATAGGCTTAGCATCAAATGGCACTTAAGCAAAATATTAACAAAAGGAAAAAAGAGGAAGGGGAAAAAAAGAAAAGAAAAAAAAAACTGCTATAGAGATGTGAATTTTTAGTGTGTGTAATTAATGTTTTTCTAGTAACTAGTAATAATTTTGAAACATTTTTTTTTTTTTTTTTTTTTTTTGCAGTTGAGATTCCTTGTGAATTTTGTAATGCTTTGTTTGCTATGATTCTTTTAATGGAACTGCATGCTTTGTAATTCTTATGTTTTTTTTCCCTATCGATAAAAGAAAACAGTGTTGCTCCTTTTGCTCCCCCTGATGAAAATATGTATGTGTCTTGTGAATTTTGTGGTAAAGATATTTTAATGGATCAAGAAGCAATTATAGTGCATGAGGTATTTATTTTTTGTTTTAATTAATCATGAATATTGCCAGGATGTCTTGTTTTATTTAAATTTTGTTTGCTTTATTTAATTGAAATTTTTTTATGTTATAAAAAAATATTTAGTGACTTAAATTCTTTTTTTGTTTTGACTGTCGACATTATTAATTGACAGTCTTGCATTTTAATATTAAAAAATAACTTACTTACTTCTTTCTCTTGCTTTTTCAGTCAGGATGTCGTCCTGATTTATTAAGTCTTCCTTCAGTTGTATCAAATGAACACAAATTGCGTAATTCTGCTCATGAAGCTTATTCTTATAATGATAAGGCTAGTGCTCTGCAGAGAAAACGAAGGAGCTTAGAAAAGCCTGAAGACAAAAAAGTAACGTGAGCCTGATCTCATCTTTAGTTGTTACTTAAACGTTAATCACTTATTAGATTATATTTAGAAATATAGTATTTTGTATTAATTTTTTAAAAAAAAAACACTTTCTTAACTATATTAGTAATATACAGTACAGAACCTCTTATCCAGAAATCAGAATACCGGAAAATCAGAAAACCGGAACAAAATTTTCCCGCCATATTAGAAAAAAAAATTTTTTTTTCTTCAAAAGATTTCAGAATTCTTTCTTTTTTAAAAGATGTTTACCATCATTTTAGAAATTATCGTTAGTTCCCTACATTGTCAAAAGAAGTAAGAGTTTTTTTAAATTATTCTAAATATATATTTTTTAGTTGAGTTTGACAATTAAAAAAAACGGCTCTTTGTAGCGATTCAAAAAACCGGAAAAATGAGTTATTAGGAATAGCGATGGCCCCGATCGTTCCGGATAATAGGTTCTCTGCTGTACTTATTAAGAAAAAAAAATAATAAAATTTTTGAAAGATCTTAAAGTGACAAATGTTATTTTGTAACTATTATCAAGTCATATTTCCCATTATTCTTCATTTTTTATGCTTAGTCTTTTACTTTTTTAGGTCATTAAATATTTCCAATGTGATATGTTGACGATCATGTCTTTAAATTACATTAGATCTTTATAATGTAACTCTTAAAATGTGAGGATTTGCATTGTTTTGAATTTAGTGTTGTATAATCATTTGTTATATTTTGCATAGATTATTTCACATATCTCTGAACTTAAACACCACACATAGCCGAATATCAGTATGGAAGAGATCAATCACAAAATGCTTTAAAAAAATTTTTTTATGCAAATACTTAAAAACGTAAATATATGCGCTAAAGTATTTTTTGCTTTTAGTTTTTTTAGTGCATTAAAACTAATATAACAAACAATTTTATCAATTTTAGTTTGCTTAAGCAAGAAGTACGCAACCTTTTTGAGTAAAGGACCACATGCACAGCAGATTGACCAATGAAGGGCCGCATGCCAAAGTATTTCGACAGACAAATTGACAGCAATTGTAGGTAGTAATTGTTTTTTTTTTTTTTTTTTTTTTTTTTTTTTTTTTTTTTTTTTTTTTTTTTTTTTTTNAGTCCAATACAATACTGAAGTAGCTCCAGAAGGTGAGAGGGCACAAAAGTCATCAGAGGAATGAATGTCAAGAAGAGAGGGGCAATCAAATAAATGCTCCCCAGTCATAGGCGAAGTGTTACAGAGCACACAAAGAGGTGAATTGACCAAGTTAATTTGAAATAAATGGGCCTGCAAGTAGTCATGTCCTGTAATTAATCTAAGGCAAGCAACTCCCTCAGCTCTGGGAAGGAGGGAAAGGTGAGAGCGCTGCTGGTCATCAAGAAGGCTAGCCCAGGATTTTCCATCAGCTAAGTCCCTAAAAGCAGATATTGTTCTGTGCCTGCATTTGCTCTTAAGAAGCCGCCTTGCATTTCTAAGGGGAACTGGATGAGAAGATGGATGCAGTGCTGAAGCCTCTCTAGCCAACATGTCAGCCCGTTCATTTCCGTAAATGCCACAGTGGCCAGGGATCCACTGGAGGACTACCTCTCTTCCAGAACAAAGAAGAGAGTCAATGCTTTGTTTACACTTAAATTCGTGTTCAGAGGGATATAAATTATATTCAGAAATGGTCTGAATAGCAGCCTGAGAATCGACAAAGATAACAATGTTTTGTTCAGATGGTTCACCAATAGCTGTAATAGCCATAAGGATTGCAAACACTTCGCCATCAAAATTATCTGCCCAAGTGTCAAGAGGTTCTCTAAGGCTGAAATATTTGGAGTAAGCACCAGCTCCAGCTCTACCAGTTGAAAAAGTGGCGGATCCATCAGTAAAAACCTGCAGCCATTACTCGTAAGGGTATCTCTCGTGTATAGTGGCCAGAGCGATAGGATACAACTCGGTCTGGAAGTCCGATTTCCGAACAGGCAGTACCAAGTCAAATCTGGCAGTGGCATATCTCAGAAGGCCCGTAAAAACAGGTGGCCTATAGATGCAAAGTTTGGAGTTGGAGACCTCAAAGATCTCTGCAAGTCTCCGGTACTCGAAAAGAAAGGAATGTTGAGATTTAAGTCTAGTTTGAGGAAGATTGTAGTACGGCCAAAAGTGCTCCTTTCTCAACAATCTTTCACCAAGAGAAAGGACAACATAAGTTCGTTTGTCAGATAAATTATAAATTTCTGTCTGTAGCTGCATGGCAGAAATAGGGGTTGAGATCGCAGAACCAGTGATGAGCCTTAGTGCTTTGTTTTGAACCAAATCGAGTTTTGATAACACACTGTCCGAGGCAGTAACAAGGATTTCTGAACATAGTCAAATACTGGTTTAATGTAAGAAGTAAAAGTGGAAGCAAGGACTCTTTGGGATGAACCCCACTTTATTCCAGCGAGACGTTTCAATAGACCAAGGCGATTTGTCACGCTATCTGCCACTTGATTTATGTATTTAGTCCAGGTCAGTCTGGTATCAAGAGTTATGCCCAAGTAGGTAGCACAATCGGTCCGACCCAGAGTACTATTTTTGTATACCAAGTTAACATTAAACTTTTTGGTACTAAGGGTAAAAAGTTCAAAATTTGTCTTTTCCGGGTTAACCTTGAATTCGTTGTCCAGGGTCCAGGTTGCCAGAGCCTCTAAAGCCAAATTGAGTGTTTTCTCCAGCATAGAGATATCAGAGCCAGTAGACCAAATAACAAGGTCATCGGCATACAACAATGATTCAGTCTCTGAAACGGCATTAATGTAGCTCAAAAGGTCATTTACCATAATATTAAAGAGGACGGGACTTAAAACTGAGCCCTGTGGAAGGCCCTGCCTGGTTTGCCCATACCCTGATTGAGAATTGCCATATTTAATGTTCAAAAATCTTTGTGAAAGAAAATCACTAATCCACTTGAAAAGATTTCCATACACTTTCTTATGAAGCAACTTCCTAAGAAGCAATTTTCTCCAAACTCTGTCAAACGCCGATTTACAATCAACGAAGACAGCAAGTATACTTTGCTTTCTCTGGAAGCCGTCCTTAATATGCTGTGAAAGTCTGACAATCTGTTCCGTTGTATTGTATCCACGTCTGAAACCAGCCTGTCTCTCAGAGATATGGCCACCATAGTCCAAAAAGAACTGAAGCCGATCAACGACCATTCTTTCAGTTAGCTTACTTAGGATACAGGTCAAGGAAATTGGTCTAAAATTTTGGATGTCCGTCGGGTCTTTTCCATGTTTCAAAATAGGTATAACATCAGCCTTTCTCCAGAAGCTGGGAAAAGTGCCACCCCAAGTTTTGTTTATAAAATTAAGGATTGTTTGTTTAGCTTTAACGCCAAGTTCCAAAATAAATTCAGGGAGGATGCCATCGGGACCAGCACTCTTTCCTCTCTTCAAGCAACAGAGTCCTCTCTGAAATTCCTTAACAGTGAAAGGTGAGGAGAAAAGGCAGTTCCATTCTGGGTTATCACCAGAGGGATTTATTTCACCCCTCTTAATCCTAGTCATCGGGTAAAAATTACTAATCTTGCTATAAAGTTTCAAAAAAATTTTGGCAATATCTTGGTTTGAGGTTGAAGTTCTATTGCCAACCTTCAAAGGTTGCTTGCAAGGTTGTGTGCGCTTTCCATTTAGAGCAGATAGAAATCTAAAAGCTTTTGGTCCATCTTTTCAATAGTTCATATTTTCCAGAAACTTGCTAAAAGAAAAGCGTTTTGCATTTAAAATCTCTTTCTTTAAAATGGCCTGGCTTTTTCTTAAGGAGATACAATCCTCTAGGAGGCCAGTGGATTCTGCCCTAGCTCTTGCATGGTCTTTTTCTTCCTTGTGCGCCTGAAGCTTATCATTCCAGAAAGGTTTTGCATTTTTAATGTGACCCCTGGGGACACAAGCATTGGCACATTGCAAGATTGTGATCACGATCCGATCAAGGGACGTGTCATTATTTTCATGTAAGGGGCAGTTTCCCAAAAGTGAATCTGTTAATTCTGCATACTTCTTCCAGTTAGCCTTGCTCAAGTTCCATCGAGTAATTCTGGATTCTTTAGTCAGTCTTGGCTCTGAGATAATCACAGAAAGGATCTTATGACCAGCACCACCAGGAGCCATGATAAGGTCGTGTTTTATCAAAGGTGTTAATCGTGGGTGAGACAGCAATAAGTCAGGATGAGAAGAACTACCCCCATATGAAAGAAAAGTGGGTGAGGCCTTTGAGTTTTCGATAAAATCAATCTGGTTTGTATCAATAAAATCTTCTACCAAACTGCCAATAGGGCAGTTTTGGTCTTAAACCCATCTGATGGAGTGGGCGTTAAAATCACCTAAAATAATGGAGTGTTTATTCCAATCCACAATGAGAGAATTTAGGTCAGGTTTATTTCGAGGTGGATTATAAATGAATGAAATACGAAAGCCAATGTTGTTTTTCCACACTCTCAATTCAATTGCTTCCAAAAAGTCAGAGGATGTCATGGTATGTTTAATCAGTGGTTCTGCAATGAGAGTGTCTTTAACGAATATAGCAATTCCAGATGTTATTTGGCGAAAACGTCTAAGAGAATATGATTTATAGTTCTTCATTGGGAAGGATTCAAGCTTGTCAGCAGATGAGCCGCTTTCAGCAATACCAATTGCATCAGGTTTTTCATTAGAAATAATATATTTAAGTTCAGTAAACTTGTCAATAGTAAGGCCACCGGCATTCCAGAAAAGAACCTTAAGGCCGGGGTTGTCCGTGCCCTTGAAAGGACAGTTTTTTAAGACATTTTTAAAAACCTTCATATAGTCTTCACAATCAGTACAAGACAGCAAGAGATTGGCGAAGGCTGTAGCAGATTCAGCGTTAAACAGGGTGCACCACAAGGAGGCCTGCCACACTACACCCCATACGTAGTAATACGTAGTAACATAGGCTCTAAATTCTTTTTATCAGTTAACCTTGTAATATCTTTGCATAAAATTAAACACCTCTAAATGTTTAAAATTAGAAACTGCAAAACTGATTACTTAAGAAAAAAACCACAATCAGAAAATCAGAATCAGTTTATGTGACAAAAATTTAGATGAATTGAAATAATTAAAAACTATGGAAAAATTCTTTCTTTCTTTTTTTGGTCATATTACACCATACAAAAGTCCATTTAAAAAATAAATTTTAAATTTGTTTGTAGAATTAAATTTAAAAAACATTCTAGTTATTAAAATAAATGCAAGTTAAATACTTTTATTTAAAGAGAGTTTATAGGGTTGATAATGTTTAAAATTTAAACAAAACCTCTTTTGCAGAAAATAAGATTAAGCATTAAGTAGGGAATATACTTTAACTTTAAAATATTCATTTTAAATTAATTATAAGAGGCAGGGGCTGAGAGAGGGAAGAGAAAGAAAGGAAACATTAATTTTGAAGGAATTATTTTCCTAAATAATAAAATCTATTAAGATGCTTGTTTACAACGTTTTATAATGAATATTTTTTTAACACGGCACTTGCAATTAACTCACATATGTATATTACCAATTAAAAAAAAATTACATTACTTTACGAAACTTATCGTTATTACATTTTTTTGCAGTTAAAATTTAATGATATACAGATAATTTCCCAGCATATAATCATTAATGACTAAGTAGGTAGAAAATGGTTTAAAAAATTTCTTAATGGTTATCCTGTAACTTAAAAAGTTTTTGAATATTAGGATAGTTTTATCGAATTGATCATGTGATAACTTTTCCAAGCCATTGAATGAAAATTTAATGATTTTGTTTGAAGACTGCTCTGTAATTTTGAACAATCCAAATTAATTCTGCAAAACAGTGTCTCGACAGAAGCTGTTGTTGTGGGTAGTATTAAACTTAGGGTAAATGACTTACTAATCAGGTTTGGAATCTGTCCTAGATGGTGTTCTTCCTTCCCTGATTTTTGAATCTAGATTTTTTTTGACGAGTTGTAATCCGGATTTTTTTTTACAAGTTGTAATATGGGGTAAAAATATCAGGATATTCTAAATCACAAATAAAAATGCAGCAAAAACGGGACAAAGAAATATATCCCATTCGAAAAACCTCTTATATTTATGTTAAATTCGGCACAAATAGAGCATGTATTCTTTTAATGCGCATAGTCATTCTTTTAATGCATGGTTCAAGACTCCCGTGCTGACAAATTATAGTATTAAAAATATGAGAATTTTTTTAATCACGGGGAAAAGCGTGGAACTGCCAAAAAAATTATCAAAATGGCTTTATATTTCCGGTGAAATTGACGTAAATAAAGCATGTAGAAAATTTATGTATTCAAATGCGGGATGTGAAATTAAAGTCTCGCAATAGTGTATAAAAAATATTGGCACTTTCAAAACTTGGTAGAAATGTGTAGCAATAATTGCCAAAATAACGATTGAAAAATAATTTGATGTGCCATAAAATCAATACAAATAGACCACATCAAAAAATGGTTGTATGAATAAGCGATTCTTTACTCGTGAATCGTAATATCATGCTAAAAAATTAAATTTTAAAAATCACACGGAAATGTGTTGCAATAACTGCCAAAAAAGGGTAAAAAGTCATGAGATTTTTGATGAAATTTGCACAAATAAAGCCTTTCATAACTTACAAAAATCGCGATTTCAGAAGCTACGTGAAAACGGGTAGTGATAACTACTGAAAAGTCATTGGATTTATGATGAAATCGGCATACACAAAGAGCGTCAAAAGGGATAATGTTACTATATGTTACAAAAACTGCAGGTAGTTAAAAAAAAGTGATGAAAATACATGATTGCTTACTTAGCAAAAGTAGTGAAATAGATATTAGGAATTATTGAGGTGGCTAATAAAGGAGTTTTTTCATTCAATTTTAATTATCTCTTGCCATTAAGTCATGTTTATTTTCTTAAATTATTTTCTCTATTTTTTTTTAAGGGAATGTTATGATGTAGGAGTAACCCTTCTTAGCAAATTCTCTTTCACCAACATAAATAAATAAAAATTCTAAATGAAGATAAGCCTGGAGTAAAGCATAAAAATTCAAATTTATGATTTTTTTTTTATCGCTAAAACATTGAAACAAAAACAAATTATGGCACGGTTATGTATAGGTGTAATCTTGCAATAACTTGTTTGCACTTAAAAATTTAGAAAATATTTTTTTCAGCATTTGAAACTTCATTGTTTACTCTAGATTTATTTGTATTCACCTATCTCTGAACTTGAAATTTTCAAATTCTAATAGAGGTGAAATAAAAATTGCCACTAAAAGCTTCTCCCTCAGTATAACTTCCTTTTAAATCAGAATTGTTTTTCTTTATTTGTTGTAATCAGGGATGGTAAGTTTTTTTACTCAGTGGGAAAAAACTGCACTGAGAGACATAGGCAGAGCTTGATTTATCATAAGGCTGAGAGGGTTGTTTTTCGAGAGGGACTAGAATGTTACAATTTCTTTTTTCCTGTATATATTTCCTGTTAGTATATTCCTCAAGAATTGTTTATTGGAATTATGTGAGAACTAAAATTAAAATCTAAACTGAAATTTTCAAATCTATCATCCTTTATTTATGTTTTAAGTAATTTAAATACCTTTTTTAATAAATAGAAAGTAAATTTTGCTTGAAGTTTCAACCTGTGCCTACAATTATTAAAGTTTGTGTCCACGGCACCCAGATTTTTTGATCAATGGACCTAGGTTTCTTCCAACCAGAGTGGAAGAAACTCTTTTTTATTAAAGAGTGTATTAATATAAAAATTTAAATATTTTATAATCACAATATAACTTAAATTATAATTATTTTTACAAGCCATTTAATAAATCATTTTTAAGTTAAAATAAAAAGTCAAAAATAGAATAGGGAAGCGAATGTCATGAACTTAAATTCAATGCTGTTAAGTATGATTTTTGTAAACAATTCTAAGATAGTATGCTAAAAGTATTGAAAAAAATAAATATTTTTAAAACAAATTGTAATTTTACACACCCAATCATAAAAATATAAGTAAATAATAATTTATAAAATATACTTAATGTTTTGCTAGGTTATTTTTTTTCTAAAACTAATGAATTTTTATTTTCAAAACAACATTACATATTTTTATTTTTAAAACAACATTAACTTTAAATTTTTTTAAATTAAATAAATAAGTGGTTGAACAATTTTAAAGCTTTTTCAATATCTTATCTGTCCTAACTTATAACTTTTATTTCAAAAAATAAAATTTGTAAGTTTTCAAATACTATAGCTGAGTTTTTTTCTTCTTAACATTTTGATATCCTTGCAATACTTTACTTAAGATTTACTAGCATTATAAATTTAGAGAGGAAAAGTAGTCTTATTTTACTGTTAGTGAATAAATCTGAGAAAAAATTAATAGCTAAAAGTACTAAAAAATATTATGGACTTAAAAAAATGTCAATTGAAAAAAATATTAGCAAAATAATACTTTTTAAATTGGTATTTTATTTTCTTGATTGTTATTTATTATTTCTAGTAATATTTTATTTATTTAATTGAAAATTCAGTTCTTAAGCAGAATATTTAGTAAACTGAAAATAATATAAATACACATCAAGATATAAGTACATACATTTATTTAGAAAAATAATGGGTAACTTAAATTGAAATAAATACTATGAATATAGATATTAAAAAAAATATTTGTAAAATTGTTTTAAATTCTTTTGTATTTTATGAAATTTTATTTATTTTAAACCTGAACTATTAATTTATTCACTATCAGTAAATAGTTATATTGGTGAATTTTAATCAATTTTTTATTCTTCCACTTCATCCAGTTTCTTCTAGTTTTTTTCCAGTGTCCTGTAAGAAATGACTTCTTCTGGATTGAAATACAAACCCTGGTTATATTAAATGTATTATATTATTATTATACATTATTATATTATTATACTATACAAATTAAGTTCATCCTAATTTACTTTGATTTTCTATTATAAATTTTAAAGATGAGATTTATACGTCTGTAACTTATTTTTGATATGTTTATAACATTAATAAACATCAGTTCTTTTGTATTGCTTTTTGTTTAAATTGGTTTGTTAAAAAAATAGGCAAAGCATTGCTCTGATGAAGCAATATTATTTTTAAGGAAGAAAGTTGCACTCATCAAGGGTGGCGCCAGACTCTGCCCGACAAGGGGTTAAGTCTCCCCTAACAGGGGGGCTGAAACAAATTAATTCAAAATAGTTAAATTAAAACAAATTTTATACTTCGCATTTTTTTCTTGCGTAATTTTTTTCAAGTGTCAGGGTGCGTAGCGTTTGTAAAAAGTACTTAAAGGTGCTTTTTGGGGGATTTCGTTATTAAAAGCTTTTAAAGGTGCTTTTTCCAGCTGGTGTTTTTAAAAAGTGCTTATTTTTCCGAATAATTTTTTTCCCCTTCAGTGATATCTGGTGGATCCCATGCATTTCACGAAAAATGGGGAGTTTGCTACGTAATCATTCACGCGGACTTCATGTCGTACCCACGTTATGACTTACGCATGCGCGCACACTTGAAACCGAAACCCGAGTGCTCCAATTCGGATAGAGAATATCAGATCCTTATGAAATGTTTTTCTTTTTAATTTATTTTAATTTTGTTCTTGTTTATTTCATTTTACTTCTAACACTTTTTTTGACTTAGGGGGTAAGGGTACTTTTGTTCTGAGTTCAGGGTCAAGTTGAATTCACTCGGTGATGTGGGAAAGTACTGATTGTTTCGATTTAAGCCCGTTTCTTTTTGGGTTTTTTTTAACGCTAAAACTGTTTATAAAAAGTTCTTGTTTTTCAATAATATCATTGATTGAATATGAATTTTTTGAGTGCTTGAAAATTTTTGTAAAGTTCTTGAAAAGTTTTTAAAAAGTGCTTATTTTTTATTAAAAGATTTGGCTATGCACCCTGAGTGTGTTTCTAAGAATCTAAAATCACTAATATTGATACCATAATGTGCAGATTCCTTTTAATGTAAATTTAAATCAAATTTTTTTTTCTTCAATTACAAAATTTCAACTACAGTACAAAATACAATTTCAAATGTATTTTGTACTGTATGGTGCAATTGAACATACATTGCAAGCGTAAAAATTATTTCTGTAATGAAGAAAAATAGTTTTAGCAGTAACCGCAAATTCGAAAAATTTCTACGCTTCTTACTCTCATAACGCAAAAATTATTCGTTAATAAAAATTTTAAATTTCATGCACATTTAGCAAAGCATTTAAAGAACATATTGATATAAAATGTTATTTTTATATACATCGATTGGCTTTTGAATCATTTAAATGTTTTGAAAATAAAGTTTTAAGTACATTTTTTGCATCCACGTATTCAATCTAAAAATATCATGTCCCGTTTTGAACGAACTTCGAAATGGTTATGCCCATAAAATTGTAAAATTCGAATTTTTTTTAATTGTTACATAGTGTAATTTTACGGACAAAAAAATGCTATTTTAATTAGGGGACTCGATGTTAATATGTATTGTAAGTAAATACAAAGAGACTTTTAAAATTTCTCCTTGCGATTCCTTTTTCTTTTCAAAGATGCTTTTAAAGTGAACATCTATGTCCGGCAAAGGGCTAATTTCTCCATTTGAGAAAAAGAGTAAGTCCAACGGCTTAAAATATAAGATTCAAACAATATAGCTTAAATTTGTAATTATTTTTCAATTTACGAATTTTCAATTTGTCTCCGAGAAACGAATATTAACTAACTTACATTTTTAGAAAAAATTGCCACACATGGCTGCTGTTTGTCTGCCCATGTTTTCGTTTCTCTGCAAAGCTGAAAGCACGTTTTCTACCAAGATTTCTGTTTAGCCCTGCAGAAGCTTTTTGCATATGGACATACACCGGCAACGAATTACCTTTCGCACAGTTAATTGATTATTGTTTACCACATGTCAACGCGAAACATTATTTCCTATACGATTTAAATTTGCTTTTGCTTTCATAGTTACGAATTTTAAGTCACAAAAAATGAACACTAAAAGTTAAGAAGCTAGAGGACCAAATTTCGAAAAATATGAGTTTTTATTTCTCAGGACTTATTTGACCGATTTTGTTTAAATTTTGTATTTTGACATTTAAAGTTGCAAATGATAAAAAAATTGTACACCTTACATTTTTTAAGTTTCTCGACTTAAATAAAGTAATATTAAATGTTTACTATAAGTTTCATTTCGCATGAAATTATCTTAAGAGAAACGAATAGGAATTGATTGATCTGATTAGAATTGTATGCAAAACTGTTTCAATGTTCAAAAATTAGGATATAGTGAAATACGCAAAAACTAAAGTTAACATTAAAGGATCCTAACTTTCAAGCGCCTGAAAATACTATTAAAACAATATTTCTAGATTGAAACTACTATATTTTAGGGGTCAGAAATCCGAATCCGTTGAAGAAAGGTATGTTTAATCGGATAAAGTTTTTATGTCTAATTTCCTAACTTAAAATATTGTTTGGACTAATTAATTAGTATATTTGATGTCACCCTCTCGAACCATTAAGAATGAGTCCTAGAACATGAAGATCAGAACTTAAGATTAAAATTTATTCCGGTGGGTCCATTTATTTTTTTGCACACTGTGCATTCATTTGAAGTATATGTCAATATTGCTGATAATAGCAAAATAATTTTTCTTTTTTATATAGAAAGGTAATTTAGCTGATGGTTATCCATATATATAAGCTTTGATAATTTTAAGGATTGTGATTGAAAGAGGAAAATAAGGTGAAATAATGTTCACTTTCAATATTAATATCAAATATAAATAAATAAAAACGTGTTTCATTTTTCCTCTTTTGTTAATTTCATAGTAATTGCATAGTAATAGCTTCGAAATAATAGCTCAATGATAATACCTCAATCTCGTCATATCTCAAGAACGTTTTGCTTTTTGATTGAATCGAAACATTTTCATACAATTGCAAAAATTCGTTTTTCCAAAGGTAATGCTATGCAAAAAATATAGTTTTAAATAGTTATAAAATATTTAATATTTTTTATATTTATAATATGTGTTAGAAAAATTCTGAATCCCGATTTTTGAAATCCCTGTGAAGTAAATGGCGACTGATGCACGTTAAATCTGTCAAGTCATAATGTCCTCCATGTTCCCATAACAAATCAAAACCTCTGGGGATACTTACCCAGGAGTTTCCTTGTCTTCTGGATTGTTTCAAAATTACAAGGCTACGGAGTTGAACATTAGTAGTCGTAAACTCGAAAATTGGGCTGGTTATTCAACGACGGATAAAATAAAATAAAATAGCAAGATTTACAAATTTTTATATAATTTTATGGAATGTAATTTTAAATTGCGAAATACAAAATTTCAATGAAATCGGTTGAATAATTTGAGATAAATAAAATTTTAATCAAACTGACTTTTTTAAAATTTGATAACTCAGAAACTAATTGATCGATTGCTTTGAAAGTTTGTATTTTGAAATTAAAAGGATGTAAAAATATGTAGAACACACAATTCAATATATATTACTATTATTTAATAAACTAATAAAAAATAACAGATAATTATTTGAAATTATTTTTGCTTAAAAATTTGTGTATAAAATGTTTTTTGTAATTTTATGCAAAAATGTTTCAATATACTCAAAAAGTTCTCAAGATAATTGAAGAGTAAAGTTAAAATTTAAGGACCCAAACTTTGCAACTCTCTCTTAGCCATAACTTTAGACCATATCTTCCAGATTGCGGCTGTTTCCACATTTTGAAAATTAAAAACCTAAAACTATAGACAAACTTGTATTTTTATCCAGAACAGAATGCGCTTTTCTGCTCATTTTCGTAACTTAAAATATGGTATTGACTCTTTGTACGTGAAAATTTGATTAAATCAAAAGTAATCAAGGTGTTCCCTTTTTCCATTTCATGCACTGTACATGAAATAAGTCAATGAGAATCTGTTATGTTGATTAATATATATTTTAAGATATTGAATACGAACAGTTTAATTGTTTTTCTGAATCAATCAACAATCTTTTTACTACTAAGAAAATGATAAAAAAATAATAAATTAAAAATATTTTGTTACTGTTTTTCTTTTTTTCCGACTGCATATTTATTGCGTTGATTAAAATGTAAACCTTGAATCCGAATAAGTAAATGATTTTCCTCATTTACAAGTATTTTTTAAAAAAAAGATGAAAAAATTAAATAAATTTTATTCTTATACTTTCATTTTGCTTGAAAATTTCAAAAAGCAATTATGTGATCCCATAAACCATTGATAAACACCTTAGTACATAAAAAAGAAGAGGGCCTGCGTTTCTTTCTATCCCTCAGGCTTTTGTCAGTTATTCCCCCAGCAAAGAGGTATCCCCTTTCTCCAGAAGAAAGGATAGCAATTTGGAAGATAAGATTCCAAGAAAATGAAGATGTGTCTGTGGGAAAGGATTTCTAAGGGACTTCGAAAAGTCGTCAATTTCACCCATGTCTAATCGCATCCGGTTTCTAGTTTAACAAGATATGGGCAAAGTACAAGTATGGGCAAGGTATGGGCAAAGAGAGATAAAAGGAAGCATATGGTATCATGTAAACAGGTGATTAAAGCTGTTATATAATCTCTTATGAAATGTGAACTGTTACTGTCTCTAATTTTATCTGTTATCTTGTGTATGTAAATTTTCAATCATAATATATTTTAATATTTTCGTTGTTTGCTAGCTAGTCATTTTTAACTTTCACCAAAGTTTCCTTTTTATCAATTTTCAATCAGATTATTATCTCTGAAACACTGATAATTATCTATTTCAAGGACCAGGGTATTTTATGTTAAGTGTTGTATGAACCCTATTCAGTGATTTTGTTAAAGTGTTGTGATAATTTTAATGTGATTATTTTTAAGAGGTAATTTTTAAAGTAAAACTTTTTATTTGGAGATAAGATAACAAAATTGGTATATGTAACTGCAAGGAAATGTTATTATATTTAGCTTCCAATAATCCATGCGTGAATCCAGCATTATCATCTTAATTATACATATACATGTTTATTTACTTTAAATTAATTTATCATATTGTATATTTATAATGTATTAAAATCTAGAAAAAGTGTTTACTTAAAGACAAAGGTCCTATGTTATTTTATTTGCTAGAGATCTAACTCGAATAAGATAATTGAACTAGAATTGCAGATATTTGACTCAAAAAATATCAATCATTGAAAATTATATAACTGGGCAAAGCTTTGAAAAATTCCTCTGTGACTATGGTGGTAAAAGAATTTCTTTCGAAAATGAAAGGACATTTTAAATTACACCTGGGAACATAATGGACTATACTCAAAAATAAAGGCAAAAGCCTTATTTCATGTACTCTTCAAAGCCCTGTTTTTTCCCCGTTAAGACCATCATAAGTAACGTTCAAAAAAGTTTGTTTTTTGAAACTAAAAAGAACCTAGATTTTTGCTTTAAACTGTTTTTTTTGGGGGGGGATTTATTTAAAACTTAAAAGGTAAAATTATCTTTTACACCTTAAATTAAAAATATTTAAGCTATTATAAGGTATAATCATGAAAATTTCAGTCATTAACTATTATTAACAATTAAAAAATAACCACTTTCAGTGCATAATTATGCTAACAAAATAAAAAAGCATAAATGAAAGTTTTGAATATGGCTATGCACACTATTTTAAGTTGCAACTTAAGATGCAAATAAAAATTTCATGTAAATTATTACTGTACCCTAGTAATATGTAAAAGAATGAGTTCCTTTTTGTTTGTCTGTATATATATATATATATATATATATATATATATATATATATATATATATATATATATATATATATATATATATATATATATATANATATGGAGAAACCCCATACTTAAGCATTATTTAATACTATTAATTAACTGTATTAAGTTTTCAACATTGACATTAATGTAATTAATAAATCATATTTTTTCCCAATTTCATCAATACAAATTTTAAGAAAAAGCAGGAAAAATTTAATGTATTATATTTTTTTCAATTCAAAAATATTGAAAAATAATATTACAAGCTAAAAGACTAAAAACATAAATTTGGCTGCATTCGCGTGTGTATATAAAATTGTAAAGTAAAAGTATATTTTACCAGGAGTGCATAATTTGTTCGATTGTACAAGTGAGTTCATAGGAAATTCAGGCAACTAATTACAGGATATAAATGCTGCACAATTTTTTATTGTTAAAAAATGTGTTGCTTTACAAAAGTTTTGACTGTGAAAGTAAAATGAATGTAAAATTATTCCTACAGAAAAAATCTTAGGATAACAAGGAACGAGGATTTAATGTTTTTTGAAAAGTAAATTATTACTGACACAATATATTTGGATATTATATTATTTTTAACACATGTGCTAGTCTCCTCTCAAGATTTGTGTAAAAAAAAAATCAATATTTTCCTCTGTTGAGAAACAAGGTTTTTATCAAAAATTTTAACAATATACGAACTTTAATTTATAAAAATAATTTTAAAAAATCATGGTAACTAAAAAAAATTTTGAGAGAAATTTAAAAAAAAAAAAAAAACTGTTCTGGGGAAAGATTAGGCTCTGATAATTTTTTGCACCTCTGTTTTACTGTTAATGATTTCATAAATACGAAATGGAATTCCTTTTTTGTCATTCTTTTTACACAATGAAGCTTTAAGCAAATCACTATGCTTAATATGCAGCATTAAGTAAAATTATGTGAATTGATTAAATATTAAATTAATTTTGAACATTTTTTAGTATTTTTGGATTATGCTCTTTTATCTAAACATTATATTTTGAAAATGTTAGAATTAAGAAAAGCATGCTGCATACATACAGTAACAATTTGTTTCTGCTGATTACGGAAGAAAATTTTAAAAATTAAGTGAAATACATACAAAAGCACCTAATTTCAACTCAAGCTTTTAATCGTAGCAAGAATAATTAATAATGCTTCCTTCATTCAAAAACATAATAAGATTGAAAAGCAAAGTAACTTTTGATTTTAACTTGTTCGGTAATTGCATTTTTCCGTAATTTTAAAAACTATCTGAACATTTGAAATGATATAGTCTGTATTATTTAAAGAATTTTTAGAGAAATTACAATTTTGGTTTTAAATTCACTCGCATTAATTATTTCATAATAATATTTTTGTAAAAGAGCAATTACATATGAACTTCTAAAAATTGCACATTTCATGCATCCACTTAAAGTAACACAGACTCGTGTTGGCAATTAAACTCAAGATTAAAATTATTTTTTTATGGGAGGATTTATTATTATCCTTTCATTTGTATTTAAAGTAGATAAATGTAAAACTTTTTTTAAATACTTAAGTTAATTTGTAAGTTTAAAAAAACTATTTAAAACAAGCTAACTCTTACCATAAGTATGAAAGCGAGTCATACTAGTACCTTTGGTGTTCTCCCAAGCCAGAGAAGCTATCTATTTCTCTATCTATGTTGTTGACAAAAAACCTAGAGTCTTGTGGTTCTCAATTAATTCCTATTATTATTACAAAAAAAAGTAAAGCTGAGTGCACTAAATAATAATTGGGAACCTGTTTCAATCAACAGAAGTATTCAGATGAAACCGGCTCAATTGTATGACTCATTAATCTAGAGAAAATTAAAATAAAAGTGAATGAATAATCAAATTTTTATTGTACAGTCTTTAAAATGTGTTTTCATTTTTCATTACAAAGTATCATTCTAATTCAAATAGGAATCTGCCAAAGAAGAATGTGGAATTTGTTCTTTGATAGTACCCAAAGATAAACTTTCTGAGCACTTTAGTAAATGTGTTGTGGAAAATTCTAATAATCCTTATTCAGAATGTGGAATGTCTACACCTCAGCCTATAGCAAGTATGATTATTTAAAAGTACAATGATTTGATATTGCCTATACAAAAATATTTAGTTTCACGTAAAAAATTCCTATGCTTAGTGAGCTAGAAATTTTAGAAATTGATTATATGGGAGACATTGAGTTGGATTCATTTTTTTCTAATTTTAAATTCATTATATTCAATCAGCTTTTGAAAATAAATTTCCTGTTAAAGATATTCATTCTTATAATAAATAAGTTAAAATATATAAATAAGTTAAAGATATTCGTCTTATAAATTAACCTTTTTATTTTTATAGCTTAGCTTTATTTATGAAGTAAAAATAAAAATAATTAGTAAATAATTTTAAGTATGCTACACTTCAGGTAAATGTTCGGTCTTTACAACTATTGTTAATTTTTTCTAGCAAATAACTATACTAGAAATTGAAAGATATTATTTTATATAATTTTGAGTCTAGCCCATATTAAAATAATTATATTAATAGAGTAACGAAAATTGAAGTTTTTAAATTGTGTCATTAAATACTTTTTCATAATTGTATCATAATTTTAGGTTGTGCAGATGGTTCTAAAATTAAAATGCATACTGAGGGGGCAAAAGTAAGTATTTCTTACAATGATATTGTTATTTGTATTTTACATTTTGTTCTGAGCAAACTTTCAATGATAGAGTATTATACCATTCAAGAGCATTATACCATTTTAAACTTTAAAAAAAAAAATTGGAAAGAAAATCTTGTCATTATTTAATTGATAGATTGCATAATTACTTGAGTTCACTAATTTTATCTTTATCACCCAAGCTTTTATGCTTTATATTTATGCAAGGGAATAAAAAAAAATTAACATTCGATAGTTAATTTAAAAATTATTAACTGTTAAACGTGTTGTAAAAATACCAAGTGTGGACCTTTGCAACATGTTGAAATGCAATAAAGGTTACATTTGATGTGCTTTTGTTTAAATTTGTTTGAAAATTATAAAGTTTTAAGTTTTTGTTTTTTGTTACAGTTTTTTTTTCTATTTATTCATTGTTGTAGGATAATTAATTTATCTTTATAAAAATCTTTATTTTATAATCTCTAGCTTTAATTTATGTCAAAAGTATATATATAAAAAAGGAGATTAGATGTTATAAACTACAAAACTTAACAATTGTATTAAAATTTTTAAAAAAATAAACTTATTTAGGTTATGAAATTCATTGCCAATTTTTAACCGTTAAAATGATATTCATATCCTTAACAAGTAAAATTACTTATAATTTATTTCTTCTTATTAATCGCACATTCTCTGTTCTAAGTACTGTTGGTTATTTTTATATCATGGTAATCTTTCATTTTGTTATGATTAATAGTTTAGCAAAATCTTCTTGCATAAAATGATAACAATCATTTATTTTACTAGAAAAATGAATTTATTTTTTGAAAAAGATTGACTTTAATAAGAAAAAAAATCATTGAATGAGAAGCAGTTTTGGTAAGCAATGCAAATAAATACCGAAGTTTCCTAGCAATAAAAGAAAATGTTAAAGGCAACAAAATGTTGAATGCATATTTATTATTAAATATCCTGAAATTTATATCAGCCATATCTGAAGTTTAATTTTAAACAGACTTTAGATTGTCAAAATAATTTATCCAATTTTTTTCTTAGCTTTAAATTATTTTAGCTTAGTCATATTTTTAATTTTTATCACTTCTAAACTTAGATTGTAAAAAAAAAAAAAGCTAAGCACTCAGTCTGAAAGTAAGTACTAACTTTTATTCCTTCATAATAAAATAATTTTATTCCAAAAAGTGGCAAATACATTAAGCTCTTTGAAATATTCCCTACATGCTATGTGTATTAAAATACAATATGCCTACATTAATTTAGAAGATAAACATCAACCTTGTCCATAAAAGAAGTGTACCGATATTATTTGTTTATTAAAGTAAAAGTCAAAAAAATTTCATTAGTTTGCATGTAGATTTTGAAGCGTTTCTGTTCTGGAGTTGCAGGCATACTACTAATTAACATAGGAAAATAAATTTATTCAAAAAAATAGCTTCAAATTTTAGGAGTCTCTCTGAATTGATCCATGCATGGCATGTGGACGTGCAACTATATAATTCAACTGTAGTTACTCTTATTTTAACTGATAAATTAGACATATTATTAATACACATTTTACTTTCAGATAAATTTATATCCTTCAATGGGAGAGCTTTTGCTGTGCCCATACTGTTCCATGAATTTTCTCTCAAAGCGTTTTGCCAATCACAAGAAATACTGCAAATCGGCTTTAGTAGAATGTCCTATTTGCCAAGACACTTATCACATTGATGAAAAAGAGGAGCATAGAACTACTTGTGATGCATTAGATACTGTACTAATTCCAGAGAGTGA
Source organism: Parasteatoda tepidariorum (assembly GCF_043381705.1). Taxonomy (NCBI): domain Eukaryota; kingdom Metazoa; phylum Arthropoda; class Arachnida; order Araneae; family Theridiidae; genus Parasteatoda; species Parasteatoda tepidariorum. The sequence goes on along the minus strand of NC_092209.1, from coordinate 57,535,762 downwards.
CTTGAAATGTACTAGTTTTATTTTATGTTCTGCTTTCACTTTTTTCATAGTGTTTAGATTAAGTCATGTTTTTATTATTTTTCCATTAATTTTTTGTGATTTCTCTATGTTTTGGGCATTTACCCGGATAATCTTTTTTGTTTTTTGTTTTGTTGTTGTTCTAAGAGTTTGAACAGTTTTATATCCTTTCTTATTTTGTTTTTCTATTAGTTATTTGTTTTTAATAGATTCTTATTTTTTCATTGTTATTGTAGTTATAGTTATTCACAAGTTAATCCTCATTCCTTATATCCATCTGAGAAATTTGAAAAATGTTTAATCTGCAAAATTGAGAATAATTTATTAAGTTTTTAAATTTATTTCTCTTTAAAAATGGCTTCAGGTTGTGGAATAAAAATTCCATCATGCTATAATCTGTACACTTATTCAAATATTTATCATGAAAGTATTGTTTCATGTTTTAATTGTATTATTATATATATTTTCTATTGATTTATGGAAAGTAAGTTCTTACTTGAATAGAAAGTTGTGAAAGTTTCATTTGTTCTTAAATACATTTATTTTTGTATTAAACATGTAAAGACTTGTTTAAGTTCATAATAATGAGACACAGCTGCCAACTACTACATTTTATTAAAAATATTTATGAGTGGCAAACAATTAAAAACCAAAGCTTTCAGAATTCTGTGTAATTTTGCCAATATTCAGAAGCCTTACCACAAGATTGCCAGAACAAAGCAGTGTTTCATATGAACTTTTGAATTATTTTCATGTAGCGGTGTGGAAAATAACTTTAAATCAAATTTACAAAACAAAGAATCATTAATCAAAACAAACATAGCTACCACTAGAGGAAATTTTCCCAAAATCGGTAGGAAGTTTGCAGCCCTGTAATCAGACATTTTTGCTGTAGAAACCATCTTTTCACATTAGCAATAGCATTAGTTACATTTTTATTTTTTTTCTTATCTTCTTAATAACCTGTTGGCAGAACTGAATTGTTGAAATTTAAATTCAGATTTAAATAGGTAACAACTGACATACATGAAATGATATTACTTTGTTGTAGCACCATTGAGTATATCTAATTAATTCTTTATTTAGTGGAATTGCAAAAAAAGTTTGGAACTTTACATTTTGAAGAAAATCTGAGAGTGAGTATTGCTATCAGTTTAATTATCTTTTATTTTTAAAATAAAAGTTGTGGTTTTTTTTAGAAAAGTATGTTTTACAAAACTTAATTTTATAATGTATCATTGAAAACAGTCTTACGAGCTCAGAATCTCATGTTTTTTACTCTGCATTCTGGTAGTTTCATCATCTGAATACGTTTCATAACTTACATATAAATGTTTGGAGGAATTCATATATCTTTACTAAAATTGCTTAGTCAAGAATTGCTAACTGTGACTAGTTAAATATAATTTTGTGACAATTTGATGCATGCTGTATATTTCCAAATATAAGCTGAGAAGTTTTAGAAAATTTTTGAAAGAAGTCTAAAGTGGGGCAGTTGGCTTATAATCCGATCCACTAACTTCGAAGAATTCCAGGATAGCATCACCAACAGGATTGCTTCTCCTTTTGTCAGACACCAGCGATAATCTGTAAATATCGCATAACATGCATGCATAACATAAAAATAATAGTTGAAAACGGAATGTCTACATGTAACGAGTGAGAAATATAAAAGGGACAAATTGAAGGGAATATTATTATTTTTGAATATTCTAGTTTACCTATTTTTAGGTGGATGCGAATACATAAACAAAAAAAAGGAAGACGCTAAAATCCAATAAATTCTATATCAGAATCTGATTCTTCCTAAAGTTTGGTAAATTCCTGTTCTGTCATCTGAAGATCTGGATTTAATAAATTGTCCAAATTTCTGATGTCTTTATATTAACTTGTGTCTTCATACACTAATTGAACTTCACTGCCATATATATTGATACTGATGTAACATTTTTTAAAAGATCTAGTTACGACATGAGTAGGTCTGTGCTACTTTTACCCTTTGTGCAACTGTTACTATATATACTGTTACTACAAGAGATAGCGTAAATATTTATTTTCAAGCATAGCTTATCTTGTTTTGTCACTTTGGCTTATATATGTGTTTTGAATTTTGGATGAATTTGAAAATAAAAAACGCATTCTTTTTCTTGTACATCGCTGGGGTTAGCAGTGATATGCTTATTTTTGTTGACAAAACTCTTTACAAAAGTGCTTAAAATATTTTAAAAACTTTTATTTTAAATATTTAGTTTTTTCCATTTACATTTCAGAAGAAGCCTACTTTTTTATTTCGATAATAAGGATTGGTCTCTTCATTGATGCAACAATTCATAAAGATTTCAACAGTGTCATTTAATTGTAAAAAAACACAATAAAACTTAAAAATTGATTTAAAAAATGTTAAGAGCTTTTTTTAATATTTATGTAGAATAATTTTTGTTGATAAATTGTTTTTAAATGTTATGAAAATACATAACTTTCCTTAGGAAGTGTTTTTCTAATAGTTTAGTTTCTTATTATAACCTTTAAGGGATTAAAATAATTTCTACATACATAGTTTTTATCCTTATATATATATTTTTATTAATTCTTCATGGTATGCAGGGCTTTTTTTACTTATTCATGTCATCTGCTTTTACTAATTTATGAACATAATACTGTAACTTTACGAATTATGAGTAATAATATAAATTCTATTCTAACTATAATTTTAGGATTTCCATGAAACTACTTTAAAATGCAACAGCTGCAAAAGATATATTCCAATAGGAGCAATGGATTCTCATTTGACTCTCTGTACATCAAAAAAATCTCCTTATTGTGATAAATTCGTGAAGAGCAATCTACAGACTCATTTAACTAAGTGTAATGATTGTAAAAAACTACAGCAAGAGTCACTTAATAATCAAAGTAAGTTTTTCTTTAAATAAATGACTAAGATAACTATAGAAACAGGGCCGGATTTACGTATAAGCTAAATAAGCTGTAGCTTGGGGCCCCGAGATGGCAAGGGCCCCCAGATCCAACTTTTTTCTTCTATTTTGAAGTTTTATTCAAAGTTGGAGCCCTCTGAAAACTAAAATACATTTTTTTTTCTTTTTTACATTGGTGAACGCTTTTTAAAATCTAATAGAAGTATTATAAAAGCTTTTTTTCCTTTTAATTATCCTAAATGTTTTAACTAGCTTAATTGTTTAATTTACTTAATTATTGTAATTGATTTTAATTTGTTATTTCACAAATTAATCGTACATAAATCCGTGAAATCCTTTCTTTCTTTATTTAAATGGTGGGCCACTATTCAATTCCCTCTTTGACAGGCCTATCTGCCAAAATCCTTGATTTGGTCTATTTTGGATGAAATTGAGATAACAGATGTGGTTTTACTTTAATTTTACTTACTGCTAATAGACAGAAGCAACATGTGATATTGCTTGATAGAGCATTGAAATCAAGTGATCATCAGCTAAACAAATGTTTAAATATATATGTAAAANATAATTAAGAATACAAATATTAGGTTAAGCATTAACAGTTTCTCATTGGCAAAAGCTAATAAAGAATAACACAATTATTTTCTGTGAAAGTTTTTGGAGACAAAAGCTACACTTCATGTAAATGGTCGGTCTTTACAACTATTGTTAATTTTTTCTTGCAAATAACTATACTAGAAATTGAAACATATTATTTTATATAATTTTGAGTCTAGCCCATATTAAAATAATTATATTAATTGAGTAACGAAAATTGAAGTTTTTAAATTGTGTCATTAAATACTTTTTCATAATTGTATCATAATTTTAGGTTGTGCAGATAGTTCTAAAATTAAAATGCATACTGATGGTGCAAAAGTAAGTATTTCTTACAATGATATTGTTATTTGTATTTTACATTTTGTTCTGAGCAAACTTTCAATGATAGAGCATTATACCATTCAAGAGCATTATACCATTTTAAAATTTAAAAAAAAAATTGCAAAGAAAATCTTGTCATTATTTAATTGATAGATTGCATAATTACTTGAGCTTTCTCATTTTATCTTTATTGCCTGAGCTTTTATGCTTTATATTTATGCAAGGGAATAAAAAAGTTTAACATTCGATCGTTAATTTAAAAATTATTAACTGTTAAACTTGTTGTAAAAATACCAAGTGTGGACCTTTACAATATGTTGAAATGCAATAAAGGTTACATTTAATGTGCTTTTGTTTGAATTTGTTTGAAAACTATAAAGTTTTAAGTGTTTTTTTTTTCACAGTTTTTTTTCTATTTATTCATTGTTGTAGGATAATCTATTCATCTTTATGAAAATCTTTATTTTACAATCTCTAGCTTTGATTTATGTCAAAAGTATATATATAAGAAAGGAGATTAGATGTTATAAACTACAAAACTTAATATTTGTATTAAAATTTTTAAAAATATAAACTTATTTAAGATATAAAATTCATTGCCAATTTTTAATCCTTAAAATGATATTCATATCCTCAACAAGTATACTTTATGTAATACATATTTTTAATTTTTATTACCTCTAAAGTTAGATTGTAAAAAAAAAATGCTAAGCACTCAGTCTGAAAGTATGTACTAACTTTTATTCCTTCATATTATTTGTTTATTAAAGTAAAAGTTTTAAAAAAATTTCATTAGTTTGCATATAGTTTTTGAAGCGTTTCTCTTCCCCATTTGTAGACATACTACTAAATAAGATTGGAAAATAAATTTATTCAAAAAATTATCATCAAATTTTAAGAATTTCCCTGAATGTATCCAATCCTTGGCATGTGGACGTGCAACTATATAATTCAACTTTGGTTACTTTTATTTTAACTTATAAATTAGACATGTTATTAATACACATTTTACTTTCAGACAAATTTATATCCTTCAACAGAAGATCTTTTGCTGTGCCCATACTGTTCCATGAATTTTTTCCCAAAGCGTATTGACAATCACAAGAAATACTGCAAATCGGCATTAGTAGAATGTCCTATTTGCCAATACATTTATCACATTGATGAAAAAGAGGAGCATGGAAAGACTTGTGATGCATTAGGTACTGTGCTACTTCCAGAGAGTGACTTAAAATGTACTACTTTCATTTGTTGTTCTGCTTTCACTTTTTTCATGGTGTGTAGATTAAGTCATGCTTTTATTATTTTTCCATTTATTTTTATGATTTCTATATGATTTTGCATAATGAAGAATAAAAAACAAAAGTGATCTTTCTTTTTTTTTTTTTTTTCATTCTAAGTGTTTGAACAGTTAGTTGTATATCCTTTCTTATTTTACTTTTTCTTATCTTTTTTTTTTCTGTTAATTATTTGTTTTTAATAGATTCTTTTTTTTTGATAGTTATTGTAGTTATAGTTATTCACAAGTTAATCCTTATGTACATTTGAAAAATGTTTAATCCAAAAAATTAGGAACTTATTTTTAAATTTATTTCTCTTTAAAAATGGCTGTAGGTTGTGCAATAAAAATTCCGTCATGCTGTAATCTGTACACTTATTCAAAGATTTGTCTTAAAAGTGTTGTTTCATGTTTTTACTGATATTTTCTCTTGATTTATGGAAATTAAATTCTTACTTGAATAGAAAGTTAGTGAAAGTTTCATTTGTTCTTAAATATATTAACTTTTATATTAAACGTATAAAGGCTTGTTTAAGTTCATTATAATGAGACACAGCTGCCAACTACTGCGCTTTTTGAACAATATTTATGGATGGGCAAACAATTGAAAACTGAATTTTTTGTGTAATTTTGCCAACATTTAAAAGTTTTAACACAAGAGAGCTGGAACAAAGTAGTGTTTCATATGAACTTTTGGATTATTTTCATGTAGTGGAGTGGAAAATAACTTTAAATCAAATTTACAAAACAAAGAATCAATAATCAAAACAAACTTACAAACCACTAGAAAATTTTTTCCCAAAATGAGTAAGAAGTTTGCAGCCCTGTAATCAGAATTTTTAGAAGCCATCATTTCACATTGACAACAGCATTAGTTAAATTTTTATTTTTTCCTTATTTTCTTAATGACTGTCCACCAAACTGAATTGTTGAAATTTAAATTCACATTTGAATAGATAACAAATTTACTGCATGAAATGATATTACTTTTTTTGTAGTACTGTTGAGTATAGCAATTTATTTCTTTATTTAGTGGAATTGCAGAATAAGTTTGGAACTTTACATTCAGATGAAAATATGAGAGTGAGTATTGCTATCAGTTTTATTATCTTTCACTTTTTAAAATAAAGTTGTGTTTTTTTTTTTTTTTTCTTGAGAAAAATTAGTTTTACAAAACTTTATTTCATTACGTCTCATAGAAAACAAGTCTTACGAGATCAGAATCTTAAAAAAAATTTACTCAGCATTCTGGTAGTTTCAAAATGTGAATAAGTTTCATAATTATCATTTCAATCTTTAGATGAATCTATATATCTTAACTGAAATTGCTTGGTCAATAAGCGCCAACTGTGGCTTGTTAAATGTATTTTTGTAACAATTTATTGCGTATTGTATATTTCTGAATATTAGCTGCAAAGTTATATAAAATTGAAAGAAATGTAAAGTGAAGCAATCTGCTTATAATCAGATGATAACTACTAACCACTTACTTCGAAAAATTCCAGGAGGACAACACCAATAGGATTGCTCCTCCTTTTGTCAGACACCAGCGATAATCAGTAAATATCGCATAACATACATACAAAACATAAAAATACTTCAAAATAATAGTTGAAAAGGGAATGTCTAAATGTAACATTTGAAAGAGAAAAATATGAAAAGGACAAATTGAAAGGAATACTATTATTTTTGAGTATTCTGATTTACCTATCTTTAGGTGAATGCAAATATATTAACAAAAGGAAAAGAACACACAAAAATCCAATGAATTCTATATCGGAATCAGATTCTTCCTAAAGTTTGGTAAGTTCCTGTTCAGTCACATGAAGATCTGGATTTAATACATTGTCCAAACTTCTGATGTCTTCATATTCACTTGTGTCTTCATACACTAATTGAACTTTATATTAATACTGATGTAAAAATTTATTTTAACCTCTGTTCAACTAACCTCTACCGTTACTACACTAGACCTGAGCTTTTATTTTTAAGCATAGCATATCTTATTTTGTCACGTCGGCTTATATATAAGTTTTGAATTGTGAGTGAATTTCCAGATATAAAGCGCATTCTTTGACTTGTACATCGGTGGGGTTAGCAGTGATATGCTTATTTTTGTTGACAAAACTCTTTACAAAAATGAATAAAATATTTTAAAAACTTTTATTTTAAATATTTAGTTTTTTTCCATTTAAATTTCAGAAAAAGCCCACTTTTTTATTTTTATAATAAGGATTGGTCTCTTCATTGATGCAACAATTTATAAAGATTTCTACAGTGTCATTTAATTTTAAGAAAACACAATAAAACTTAAAAATTGATTTAAAAAATGTTAAGAGCTTTTTTTGATATTTATGTAGAATAATTTTTGTTGATAAATTGTTTTTAAATGTTATGAAAATACATAACTTTCCTTAGGAAGTTTTTTTCCTAATTGTTTAGTTAGTTATTATAATCTCTCTTAAGCAATTTGATTTTCTTGTTTGTAATTGACAGTTGTGTTTGTTTTTTATAGAAAAAAATGGTGTGATTTTCAAACGGTTATACTTCCTTTATTTCTCTATTTTAGGAAAAGGAAGCATTATATGAACAATGTCCTTTTTGTGAGAGTAAAATTCATCAACATTCTTATTCTAAACATTTACTAACTTGTTCTCTGTCTATGAAACAATGTCATCTTTGTAAGCAAGAATTCCCTAAAGAAAGTGAAAGAGATCATTTTACTGTGTGTCCAAAATTATTCAAGATAAGTTCAAAATCTGGTCAAGATGAGTTTTTTTATGGAGGTATAATATTTTAATTTTTAGTAAAAGTTTTCTTATGTTTCTGATGTATATGTTTCAAGCTAATTGGAAGATCTGGCTCTTTGCAAACTGCCGACGTCACTTTACAGCAGGGGTCGCCAAACTTTTTTGATCGTCGACCCCTACATAATTTTTCGAAATCTCCATCGACCTCCATAAAAGTAATTTTCTGCTAATTAAAACTCTAGTAGATACTGTGTTTGTACATTTATTTTATGATTTTGAACATTTATTAAAGTAATAGTACATTGTGTAACAATAGTTTTATGAAAAATATATTAACATTGAAATTCAAATACCTTATTATTAAATAATAAGTAATTATGCATAAGTAGATATACTAAGTAAAGAAACTGAAGATTTACTGCTTCTTGATCAATGAGAAGGGTGTGCCTGGTGCTTTTTTGCAAGGTTCGCTATATTGGGTTCAAAATTGGTCAATTTTGTAATCTTCGTAAAAAATACAAAGTGTTCTATAGTTTTGTCGCGGACAGTACTAATCCATATTATTAATGCTTACCTTCTTTTTTGTGCATTGATAATTAAAATTGATATCTAAACTAAACGAATGGTTTTATCGAAACAATAACTAATTATCCAAAACTATAAAAGTTTTAGTAATGACACTGCAAATATTGAACACAGTTTGCAAAGATAGCTGAAACTGCGTATGATATTTGCATTTGTAACGTCAATGCTCGTCACACGTGACATTTGGACAAGTGCACATATGCATATGACTTATAAACTGCGCTGAGTTCGTGCCACTGCGCGGTGGTACGTAAATACTTGTTTCACCTCTGTAAATATACTTTTATTAATACATGTTTTATAAAGAAGCTGATATTGAGTCACTTATAAAAAAAATTCTCAAATTTTGCATACTTAATTAGGTATGTGTGATTTGCGTATTGAGAACTGTTGTTCCCACAATCGACCCTTCCGATTCGGATCGACCCCCATTCGCCCCCCTGTCTTAGATCGACCCCCGCTTTTGTTAAATAGACCCCTGGGGGTCTATATAGACCACTTTGGCGACCTCTGCTTTACAGTGTGCTTGCAAAGTTCCTACAATATGTGACAAAGAAATGTTTCTGAAGAGCTGAATTTTCTAATTGGCAGCAGCACAGAAATCTAATGTGATCTCTCTTAGAAAGTCTAATGTGGTTGAAAAACACATTGAATTGTATACCAGTGTGGGCTTTTTGTAACTCAAACTAGCATATTTCAAAAAATTGGAAACAAATCGAACTACCTTTGAAATGAAGATTCTCATAACAGCCAGTTGTGGAAGTAATGGTAGTTAGGCTCTATTATTGCTTGATCAAGAACATAATTACGGTCATTTGGTCAACATTTGACACTAAACACTCTTACTATACAGCAAAGCCGATATCTATCTATTTGAAGCTCGATATGTTTATAGCCACAACTAGCGATCAAACTCCAGTCTTTCATAAAAGTTGTTATCTCTAAGCCATCACCATGCTCAAATTATTATTAATACTCCAAGAATTGCCTATTTAAATATTTATTTTTGATGAATTCAAAATCATACTATGAGAAATTGTGAATATTTACTTAACTTCCATGAAATTTAAGGGTATTTCCTTTTTGTGGAATAAAAAAATGAGATATGTGAAAAAAGTTTCTTTCTTGTCAGAATCAACAGAAATAAGATGTTTTTCTCTATTTATTTCAATAACGTCTTGATGAATAATATGGGCATTTACAATCAAGGTCATCAGTAATATGTAGAATACTTTTTCCACAACTTTTTCGATTTGCAATCCACCTCGTTGCAGGTTTCTGTTGTTGTTGCTTATCCCCTTGGTCTAGAGCCCTAGACCAAGTCCAGGAGATCATGTTGCATCAGCAAGTCATAAACAGTCTCTCCATCACTCATCAGTTGCCTCACAGAGGCACCAGTGCCATCCAAAACATGAGATGGAGAAGTGATAGCCGAGCAATGACAATAGGCTTATGTCTTTTCTTTTACTCTGAAGATCAAACACTTAATATGGCCAGTCCTAAGTCTTGACAAAGCTGTTTGAGCAAATCTAGGGCAAGTGCACTGCAGGAATAATCCGGGGCATTTGGCGGCATACCAATCATATCTGGTGGGTGCTGCCACGCTGAATTTACCCTAGCTAACTTCAGGGAGTGCACCTCAGACACTGGTAGTTTAGAGGAAGGGGGAATAGCAAGTTCACTCCCTTCCTTGGCAAGCCGATTAGCAATCTCATTCCCATAAATACCCACATGGGAGGGGATCCACTGCAAGTGCACCGAGCCAATCTGAGACAAAGTAGTCAATTTGATAACGATTTCCTGTCCCAAAATTTTCAAGATACTTGGCCAGTTCTTCAAATATTGAATTGAACTCTTGCTATCCGTTAATATCCATATGTCAGGTATGCCAGAGTCCATGGCTAGTCTCAAGGCCTTATTTATGGCAATTAACTCTGATCGAAAGACCGAGGCATGGTCCTGGTTTCTAAGTCGGCGGTTGAGCTCTCCTTCGCCTGTCCTCATAAAAACACCTCTGCCCGTTCTACCGGAATCAGGCTTGCTTTCGTCCATATAGACGACCAAGGCTCCGGGAGAGATATTATTGATTTCCTCGAAAGCCAGCTGACATAGCAACTCCGGATGTTCATTTTGCTAGGTAAAATCGATATTTAAGTCATCTTTAAAAACTACATTACTAAGAGAAGTATTAGGTGTCAATAGATTAAAAAAAGAGGGCATGGCTCGACATCAATGTCAGTCAGGCCCTGTCTCTCCATCAAACTAAGAGGGCTGTCCCTTTTCAGCCTCTGATTCTTTGTCCAGTTTGATAAAAATAATGCCGCTCTATTGTGGGAGCCATAGCTCTTAAGCTTAGCGATGTACTTTGTGATGTTAGTCTCTCTTCTTAGGCACAAGGGTTGCAGATTAGCCTCATATCGAACAATATTATTGGGGCAACAGTTCCTGAGGCCAGTGATAATTCTGACCGCACTTAATTGTATTCTGTCAAATTTTTCTAGATTGGTAGGTGCAGCAACCTGATAAATTTGGTAGCCATTCTCAAGTATTGGACGAATGAGAGCAGTGTACGTGCACCTGAGAGTTGCAGCATCAACGCCCCAATCTTTACCAGAAATATATTTTAGAAGCTGGAGCCTTTTTCTGCCTCTTTCAGCAAGCCTGTTAATATGTTTACCACAATTGACCTCTGTATCTAATGTAAATCCCAAATAAGTAGGTGTCTTAGTAGATTGAAGCAATTGTCCTTTTAGAAAAATAGAAGCAGGTTTCTTGTCAGTTAGAGAGATCAACCCTCCCACCCATGAACTTCTCATAAAACATTACCATTGACGGACAGGAGAATTCCTTATGAGATCCATCTTTTAGAGTTCTAATCACAGTAGTTAATTCATTGGTATGACTATTTCACATAACGAAAACCTCCTAAGTATTCATCTATTGGATAGCTATTATTCCCTCGCTTGTAGCTTAGAAAATCAAATCTCCTCTCTGAATCTCTCCTCTTTTCGCAGTCGGACCCCCTGGTGTATTTTTTTTCATCCTTTTATGTAAGTGCTGACACATCCATGAGTCAAAATGGACATCAGATTCACAGAAATGAGGAATCGATTGAAACAGGTATGATTTTGGGAGTCTCACCCTTCATCATAGAAACAGGCTTTTTTACGAAGCATTTTCTTTCAGTTCCTTTGCTCACAGAAATTCTTAGTGTAAATATTGCAATTTTATGCATGTCCTGTTTTGGAATCACAGCGTTCTCACACTTTTATACCTCTCTTTGCTGATTCCAGGGGTGATTGTGCTCCGGAAAAAGTCCGGATTTCCGGAATTTTCACTAACTGTGATCTGGAAGTTTCCGGAAATCGAAGGTCCAGTTGATTTAACAAATCATTGATCACAAAAGTTTCCGGAAATCAATGATACAGGGTTGCCTCCGGCGACTAAAAAGCTACTATTTTCGGCCTTAGCTGCTTTTGCTTTGCTGCTTTTGCTATGGTGCTTTTTTTTTTGCCTGAAAAGGCTAAAAAAGCAACTATTTTCAGGAATAGGCGACTATTGGGAGACTTTTTTACTTTTGGCGAAGTTTTTTCGCAAAAATGAACGTTACTTTTCAGTCCCCTCGCTAATACGTGCGTAGTGCTGCCTACCACGTGCATGTGCTCAGTGACGTCATCACGCTAATCACTCCCTTGTTATTTAACCCCACGGAAGAAAAAAAAATCTGCTTTCCTTCATTATTCTCTCGTTCAAGTGGAGCGTATTTTAATTTTAATTGTATATCTATGTGATGGATTTTCTACCATACCAGTGTCCTTCCTCTTTATAATTAATATTAATTTTTTATCAGTAAATAGTTAGATTGTAATCAATAGATAATAAACTAAATAGTTATCAGTAAATAGTAATCTAAGAAATATTGAGAAAAAGGAAAAAAAACCTTCTTTAATTTTTTTTCAATTGAAACTGTTTTTTTTTTTTTTTTTTTTTTTTTTTTTTTTTTTTTTTTTTTTTTTTTTTTTTTTTT
>NC_092209.1:57452201-57522341 GCF_043381705.1 Parasteatoda tepidariorum | reverse complement strand
CTTGGTAAGAACAAAGAAAACACAAAATGATGGGCTTCATCAACAATCAAAAATATATACATTTATTTTACAAATTCTATATTATTATGGTGGCGTCCTTCAGAGAATTAAAAATACAAAATTATCTTCATCGAAGCAGATGCTTTACATCCGGCGTTCAGTGGCAGACTACTATTTCATATTGTTTTACGGCACATGGCTTTAGCCCTCTGGAGGGAAAGACTTTAAAACAAAGCTTACAGCAGTTACTTTTCTCAACAACTAAAATTTAGAATAGTGTGATTAAGAAAGATATGTGAACTGTTTGCAATTTCAAATCAATATTGAAATGTACAGGTTTAGAATTTTCTACAGTGAAAAGTTTTCGGAACTTCAGTATTCAAAAAAGTATACAAAAACTAGACGTTAAGAACGTATCCAATGAGCGAGCAAAGCGAGCATTAAATTGCGAAGCAATCCGAAATGAACTGTGAAAGCAGTTCCGGGAGTTGGTGAGCGCCAGCGAGCAGGGGGCGAAGCCTCCTAGTATATATATTTTTTTTTTACCTCAAAATTTTTTTTTTCCGGATTTTTCCGGAATTTTGACTTGGGCTCACAATCACCCCTGTGATTCCAAAGGTTGGTACTGCTTCAGATTGCTCATTACCTTGAATTTTATCATTGACTCATCTACTCAACTACATCGACTGCCTTGTACTGTCAGTGAAACTCTTCAGAAAAGTACTTCAAACAGGAAAATTACTTCCTCAATATTATATAAATTAGAAGCATCCAGAAACTTTTCTGAGAATTGAGGTATAATTTTGAAGTAAAAAAGAGGATGAAATCCATACTTATCACTTATTGAATGGCTTCGCTTCCCTGCAAACTACTGACTTACCAATGAGCTCATGCTCAACATTTCTCCAACAACTTTCATGATTTCGAATGGGTTAGTCTTTTTATGTATTTCGGCCTTTGTCTACCTAATGATAAACTTGCTTCCTTGATTTCTTCATTTATCATTTTTATCCTTCCATTTGAACAATAGGCTATATAAAAGAATAAGCTTTTGGGAAACATCTTAAAGAAAAATCTAATTCTGTCACTTCATCATCAATAGAGAAATTTGTTTCTTCCTTGATGTAGTTAACTAGTGGCATTCATGGTGTTAAGTTACTTATGGCACTATAAAAATGATAATGGCGAATTCTGAAGCTCATTATCTTCAAACAAATCCTTGTGATACGGTGGGACAACTTCATCATTGCTCTTCTCTTTGCTGCTTTCCCCTGATTTAAGCTCAGCATATTCAGATTAAGAAGTGTCACAAAAAGAAGCAAGTTTTCTCAGTTTGTCATCAGAGTAAATTCTTACTTTACTCCATATTGAGAACAGGGAAGGAAAAAAACGAAAAAATTATGTTTAAAAAAATTTAAAGGGGTGCATGTTGGAAGAGAATAATGAATAAATTGATGTATGGAGTCAATTGCTGAACATAATTGCCCATTGTCACTTGTTTGATCACCAGGGAACAATTGATATAAGAAATTCATGCACTCATTATGTATTTTGCGGCGCAACTTAAGGTTTTCTGTGCCTAAATATTTTTTAGTTACTGGGACATGTCCGAGCTGTAATTTCGAAATCTTTCAAGACTAGGACATGATGTACCCTGTGCAGTGTAAGAAAATTAAAAAATAATTTTAAAAAATTTAAAATTTAAAATAGAAATATTTTTATTGGGTCCAGTTTGAAGAAATTGAAATAACATTCTGGGGTACAAATAACTGTCCAGTTAGAGGAGTGTCCGCCATACAGTGAATGTATATAATGGTTTATTCGTATAATATTCATGGGAAATTTTAAAAAAAAATCTGTAATGAGAGGATTATTTTGTAGAAGCTTCCGCAATGAGTGATTTCTCTGTACAATTTTTTGAAAATAAGACCCTTTTAATTGTAAATTTTGAATGGACTAATACTTATCAGCTTATTATACCTATTACTTTATTCTTCTGAAGTTGTAGGTATTTTCTTAATTGTAATTCTATTATATATTTATATAGCAAAAATACTATAGATAAATTTCTCTAATAGTCTAGTTAAGCAATTTCTATAATGATTTAGAGTTTTTCTATCGAGAGCTCAGAGGAAGAGCCATAAAATGGGGCAGAAGTCTTGACTTATTAATTAATATAAGCCTTTTTTATGTAATTTAATTTTGTGCTTTTACTGTTATTTTTCTTAGTTATTTCCCCACAACCATTCTTATTGTTTCTTTCATTTATTATAATTACTTAATATTTATTTTTTGTTTCTTAATTTTTTTTTATTCATTTATTAAAGATACATCTTTTGAGATAATAAAATTATAATATTTGGCATAAAATTATATTATCTAAGCACACAAAACTGATTTTTTCTGTAAAATGAGAATAAATATATGTTAATATAAACTCTAAACTGCACCAAAACAGTAACAATTGTTGTTCTGATATAAGTAAAAATGATTCTATGTAATAAATTTTCGAAAAAAAAAAAAAGCTTTTCATATTTCTAGTATTATATTGAATTTGTTATAAATATTTCCAGCAATTTGTTAAAATTTGCTGATTGTTTACTAGTTTAGCATTTAAAAATTGCTTTTCTCGAAAATGATGGACTTAATTTATATGGTGTTTTATGTTGTTGCAGGTTTCTCTCCAAGCGATTCTGAAACAAAGGTATGTTATCTAATTTATCTACCTTAATTTTACTAATATAATTGCTATGTTGTTCTGTTTTGCATTAATGTATTTTAATTTTCATTGTAATTGTGTTGTATTTTCGTAATAAACAGCATGTTTTTCATGCTTAAAATATGCCGGATATCCACACACCTGGAAAGTCATTGAAAATCGTGGAAATTCAATGATTTCAACCTTGATTGAAAATTGTGAAAAATCATGTGTTTCAGTAATTTATGCTAAAAATCATGGAAATTTCCAGTTCGTCATAGGTTCGGAGTATTGGAGCCCTTAATCCTTTTAAAAGGGTTTGAAAATTCCACATTGCGATTTGTATTGATATGATTTAAAAATAGCATATCATGATCTGCATTCGCGTGATTTAAAAGTCCCTCATTATAATCTGAATTTGTGTAATTTTAAAAATTACACATCCTGATCCATATTTGAGCAAATTTAAATTCACACATCAGAATTTGTAATCGCATGATTTAAAAAAATACATAGTGCTATCCATATTTCTGTGATTTTAAAATCACACATAGTGATTCTCATTTGTGCAATTGAAAAATCCTTCATCACGATCTGCATTTGTTTGATTTTAAAAAAAGCACACATCGTGATCTGTATTTGTGCTAATTCAAATTCTCAAATCGCAAATTGTATTCACTTGATTTTAAAAATACTCAGCGCCTTTACTATTCATGTGATTTAAAAATTATTTGTTATAAATCCATATCCATTACATTTAAAAATTCACACATCGTGATCCGTATTTGCGTGATTTTAGAATCAAACATCGTGATCTGTATTTGTGCGAATTTGTAATCACACATCTAGATTTGTTTTCACATGATTTAAAAAATACACCGTGTGATCTATATTCTTAGATTTAAAATCCCTTATCACAATCTGCATTTGTGTGATTTTTAAAAATCATACCATGATTCGTATTTGTGTAATTTAAAAATTGCACATCACAATTTGTATTAATGTGATCTAAAGCGCGATCCTTATTTGTGCGATTTAAAAACCACACATCTGGATCCGCATTTGTGATTAATGTTAGTCCGATTTAAAAATAATCATGCATTGAAATCGGCATTCATGCAGTTTGAAAAATCATACATTGTAACCTATATTCGTGCGATTCAAAAATTACACATCACTGTTTGAATTTGCATGAATTTAAAAGTACATGGTGTGATCCGTATTCCTACAATTTAAAAATTCCTTCACCGAGATCCATTTGTGCAATTTAAAAATTACTAATAACAAACTGCATTTTTAAGATTTTTTTTTAAAAAAATTACACGTTGTAATCCATATTAGTGTTATTTAAAAATCGCATAGTGCGATCCATGTTTAGGTGATTTAACTCACACATCATGATTCCTATTCACGTAATTCAAATATCACATGCAGCAATCCGCATTCATGCAATTCAAAGAATAACGTAATATGATCTCAGATTTCATATGATATGAAAGTCACACTTCGATATATTTAATCACAATATTATATTATATTGCATGATTTAAATATCAAACGTAGCGATTCGTGTTTCCGCGAATTAAAAAATCGCAATGTAATTTAAAAATCATTGTAATTCATATTCACTGGATTTAAGCAGTTTTCATCATGGACTATATTATATTAATGATTTATTATCCTGTGTCAACGTGAAGTATTTAAAACTGTAAAATTTTGGGTAAGACCTAATTTTTGACAATGCTGGTTTTGGTTTAAAAATTTTTCAAGTTAATGATTTTTATTGTTTAAGATTTGAAATTTATTTTAAAATTTAATTTGTAATTTATTTTGTTTTCATTTGACATAAGCATCTCTTTTTTCACCATAAATACAAAAAAACACAAATAAAATTAAGAAAAACAATAAGTTTCATTTATTGCGCATAAGCTGCAAATAAATGGAACTCATTAGATAAGTTCAAAATGAAGATAAAACAAAGTAAAATTACAGACATATGGAAGAAAAAAAAGGGGGGGGAGAAAAATAATAGTAAAAATAATAACAAACAACTGGAAAGAAAGAAAAAAAGGATAAAAATTTTTTTTAAAAATTCGGAAAATAAAAGTTATAATATTTTCATCAGCCCACGCGATTATATCCGCAAAAAAAGTGCTTTTTGATATTGTATCAATGTAGCCAAAGCAAAATATATTAATACAATAGTGTGAGGAGCACTCAAAAATTTTTTTCACAAAAATTACAACAAATGAAATAGAACACAATAAGTAAAAATATATCACTTAAAAACAGAAAATAAAATAAGATAAAAAGAAAGAACAGAATAAAACATAACCCATAAAGCGAGTAGCGAATTCAACTGTACTTACTTGAACGGGAAATTTTACAAGAATGATTTAAAAAAGATTTTCGTAACAAGATTGCCAGATTGCAAAATATGAAAACAAAAGCGCAAATTGAGTGTAACTAGAGGAGTTTTGTTTTAAAGTGCTACTGGTTTGTCCAACATATTTCATGTTACAGGAACCGCAGGTTAACATATAAAAAACATTTTTATATTTTACAAAAAGATTTAGAGCTAACGTTATAAAGAAATGTATGTTTTTTGTCAGTACTAGGGCAAGTTTTGCATTCGGGACCATCCTTGGTAACTAACAAATCAAACGCACTTCAGCAAAGCAGTACGAATGGCACTTTAAAACAAAACTCTAGTTACGCTCAATTTGCGCTTTGTTTTCATATTTTGCAATCTGGCAATCTTGTTATAAAAATCTTTTTTAAATCATTCTTGAAAAATTTCCTGTGCATTTGAATTTGCTACTCGCTTTATAGGTTATGTTTTATTCTGTTTTTTCTTTTTATCTTATTTTATTTTCTGTTTTTACGTGTTACATTTTTACTTTTTGTGTTCTATTTTATTTGTTGTAATTTTAGTAAAAAAAAATTTTTAGTGCTCCTCACACTATTGTATTAATATATTTTGCTTTGGCTATATTGAGACAATATCAGAAAGCACTCTTTTTTGCGGATATAATCGTGTGGGCTGATTATATCTTTTATTTTCTGGATTTTTTAAAAAAAATTTATCCTTTTTTCTTTTGTTCAAGTTGTTTCTTATTTTTATTATTATTATTTTTCTTTCCCCCCCCCCCTTTTTTTTCAAATATCTGTAATTTTCCTTTGTTTTATCTTCATTTTGAACTTTTATATATATATAATGGTTTTATGAACCAGATTTTTTTTTCCAACTGAAATGATGTCATTGCCAAACAGTGTGGTGATAGTACCAGAATTTTTTTTCTCCTTGTAAATACCATTGTTTTTACATAGATTCAGTTTAGTTAAACGAAAAATCATTGCTTTACTTTCGTTATTATTGTTTCAGTGTAAATATCATTGTTTTTAAGAAGATTTAGGTATAGATTATCGAAAGTGACGTCGTATGAAATTATTGTGTTTCTGCCCTTTCAGTGAGTGTGTACTGGAGCTGACTGCTTTCTTGGGTTCCTAACTAGACATTTTCAGCATTATTTAATAGAAAGCTGTTGTAGAAGTGCATTTCTGGTAGGTGCGTAATTGATAATTCGTATAGGAATAGCACTTAGGGGGCTTAAAAGATCAGGAATAAAATGTAAACTCAATTTTTAGATGGTTAAAAGGTTAAAAAAAATTACAAAAAACGTTTAGAAATGCTATGGAAATATAAACTTAAGTTAAACTTAACATTCATAAGCGCTAGTTTTATACAGTAAGAAAATTCAATCAAAGCAAAAAATTTACGATTAAATCAAATATTTTAGTAAGTTACTGGGATAATAGTTATTAAAAAATTTTATACGTGAAGCAACATACACTACTTTGAGATTAAGAGTGCTTGAACGCTATTTGATATTAACAGAATGTATACATTATTAGTAAACTTATTATGTAAATAGGATAAATTGGACTTCAATTTTTTTTTAAATTTAATTTTATGACATCGTACAATTTATTATTTATTATGTTATTTCTTGTTTGAATTCATTATATGCTATCTGTATTTTGTTTCATAATCCTTGACAAAAATCATGGAATCATGAAACTTGCTTTTAATTTTTTTTTTTTTTTAGATTTTACAATTTTGGGGAAATAGAAATACTTTAAAAATCTTTATATCTGTAAACAGCAATTACACACGAGAGACTGCAATGCATTTCTCAACAGTGCCAGCATCTATTGATTTGACAAAACAAGTTCTTCCGATTGCATAGGGCAACATGTTCTGACCGTTTCTAGAGTAACTTAATTCATTTGTAAAGCAATTATAAGTCTGTTTGAGTCATGAGATAATCATTTAATTCAAACTGCTGAATTGGAACTCTAACAAATTTACGTTTTATGTCAAATCCTTTTGAATAGATTTTTGTAGCTC
The DNA here is from genome assembly GCF_043381705.1 of Parasteatoda tepidariorum. Classification (NCBI taxonomy): domain Eukaryota; kingdom Metazoa; phylum Arthropoda; class Arachnida; order Araneae; family Theridiidae; genus Parasteatoda; species Parasteatoda tepidariorum. Next base: position 57,515,232 of record NC_092209.1, on the reverse strand, counting down.
ATTTTTTGTAACATATAAAATAAGCAATTTTTTTTATTAGATTACAGGAATCTCCCTTTACCAATCTCCGTATCTGCCTCTTATTAATTTTTTTTCTAAAAAAGTAAAGAGATCTATATTTTTTCAAGAAAGCAAAGATCGCTTTGTTAATAAGCTATGCAATTTTTAAAATTTTGTTAACACGTGGAATGCCACTCTAATTTTACATGGCTTGCCGGTTTGGCCAAACGGTAAATAACTACAAACTAAATTTGCAAATATAAGACAGATATTGCTAGTTTTTTAAAAGGTTTAGCATGACATATCTGAAAAAAGTGGTGAATTATATAAGCCTACGATTTGTTTAGAAATAATGGTGGATAAAAATCTTCTAAATTGAATTTATTAAACCAAGACTAACAATTAATAAATTACCACTTGAAAATATTTATTCGCTGTCTGGAGCAAGTTGGCATCTCTGTGTATATAAATAAAACTNTTTCACCATCAACACCCTTCCTTTTTTTTTTCAATTGTCATAAATTTGTTTACAGTGCAAGATCAGATCAACAGGCTAAATACCAAAAGTTTTAATTCTATTAAGTATGTTGTTATTTTTAAAATTTTTGTTGCATTTAACTGCATTATTATTAAAAGCTTGCTAACTATCAATTTTTGGTGTGTCGTATGGTTGTTTTGAAGTGGTTCCAAAAATGTCTGAAAAAGGTGACAGTAGATTAACTACTTTGATCAGACTTTTATTATGTTACTGTCTTGAATGCCATTTAAAGTCTAGTCTATCTATAAAAACTGTGTTGATTTTAAGATCCCACTTTTATTGCTAACTCAAATAGGTACTACAAATAATGTTCAAATAAAAAAATTTATTTAAATATTGTATTTTTAAATTACATTGTTATTACTGCATATCTTATCAATTTTTAAAAATGACAGTTAAGTTATGATTTTATTTAATTCTCATTTTACAATAACAAAAACATTTAAAATCAAAAAATTTTTAATTACTTTTTTGCTAGTTTAACCTATATTTTTGAAGAAACTATTTAAAAACTAATTATTTTCGAATTTCAAAATTATGCAATATTCAGTCGCTTTGTACTCACTAAACACCATTATTTCAACAGGAAAGCTACTTTGTTTTTAAAAATAATTCTGTAATTGTGGGATTCGTTTAAAAAGTTTGATATGAAGAAATCTTATTTTCTCTTGCATATATGCTATTTTCAATGGTTATTTTGATTTTAAAAAAAAATTTCTGAATAACTTATTATTTCCATAATTTATTTAAGATTCTGGAGCAAGGCCAAAGAATAAAAATTCAGAAGTAAGAAGCTTTTATTTTCTTTAAACAAGAAAATCATAGGCATTTGAATACATATATAGTGTATATAGCATTTGAGTATTAATAAAGTAGGGTTTCAAATGCCTAACTCAACAAATATATGCTATGATGTTAGGAAGAATTAAAACAAACCGTTATTTCATGCATCTATATTCTAAATTTCACACACTTATTTTTTATATTTCATGAGACAATGTATCATTTTGAAATTGAGAAACATGGAGGAAGTTCACATGGAGTAAAATATGTTTAAAAGTGTGCAGTTTCAATTAAAGTTCAACATAATGAACTAAGCTATAAAATAAAACGCAGTGATATTTTTTCATCCTAATTAAAATAATTTTTGGATCGTCTTAAAAAATCAATACAGTTATTTTTTTAAATGTTTCAGATTTATAAAGATTTTGAAAACGCTTTAAAAGAGCGTCTCAACCCAGTGCAGTCTGACCACCCATAATATTATTTTAAAGTGCATTGAATAAATATATGATTAATAGGTTTAAAGATAGTAACTGACAACATCTTTATTTGGTAGGAATTATTTTTTAAACCAATATTTTAATGTTTTTGATTATTACCTAGAAGTTCCCAGAAAAAAATTTCTTGTATTCATATAAAAGCTTAATAAGTAAATTATTAAAAGTAAGATTTTTTTCAAAATCAGGAAGTAAATATAAGTATCGTAATTTCGCAGAGATACACTGCCCTGGGATATGCACCACACCTGCAAAATCTAACTAAAAAATAAAAGTTTTCCTTCAGAAGGGCCATACTATTGGATATACTCACAAAATTTTACTGAGTAATCATTCACGGAGTTACACCGCATATCTTACAAATAATAAGCTGTATATAAAATAAATGATTAAACATTTAAAATAATTATTAAATATACAATAAGTTAATATACAATCTTACTTAAAATCAGAAATTATGCATTTAGACAGTTTTATCATAACTTTCCAACTGTACACAAAATTATACAGTGTACAATAGTATGCAATTTAAATACAACAGAATCCCAAACACATGTTAAATACTTTAAATACTAATTTAAAATACTCAAATTTTATGCAAACTGATTAAGAACCTAAATATAATTAAACTAAGTTATCAAAATACAATAAATTGATAAAAAGAATCTTACTTCGCACAAAGTTCACCATATAGGGCAATCGCATCATGTCGCTTTGCTGTAATTTGATTTGAAATAATTAACTTAAATATTAATAAATCTAATAATTAAACTGCTGAACTTACAATAATTGAAAAAAATATTAATAATGATTAAATTAAATAAGTCTTATTTTTATTAAAATTGTATTACACAAATGCATACCATTTCTTTTTTCTAATTTTAAATTTAGAAAATTACCAAAGGATAAACAGCTAAAAGCCTTTAAAAATTTTTTTAAAAAATGACATAAAAATTTAACAAATGTCTTTTTGTGCAAAATTAAAGCTTAAAATGATCATGAATGCAATATTTTTTTTAATAATTAATTTATGATATTCTAGTTATAAATAAATCAAATGATTAAACTGCTAGAAATGATTAAAATAAACATTAAATATAAAATAAATATGGTGGTTACTTTTATCCACTTGCTCATCACATTGCATCAATTTACTCAAGCATCTCTACATTTCGTAATCGTATATTTCCAAGAGTAAAAATAATAAAGTTGACCTTCAACTGAAAATGGGAAAAAACTTGACTTTCCAGATAGATCATTTAAGCATATCATCCAACTCATTTATTTTAGAGAATGACTTTCATTTTTTTCTTTCTTCACACCTGCAGAAAAAGAAAGGGGAATCGTGCATCCGTCAATCCTTGTCTTGTAAGAGGCTATTTGCAGAGTGGTTGCGGGAGAATTCATCGATGAACTCTTTGGTTGAAAGGGAGAGTGTTTGTTGCACTATTGTTCCATTCTTACAAACTGTTTTTTGCCCACTTTGTTAATTCTTTAAATAATTATTGATAGTAAATTATAAAAATTGATCGCTGCATAAGATAAAAAAAAAAAGGAAACAGTAATAATGAAATTTTGATGAATCAATTCAACAAAATAGAATTTTGAAGTTTATGTAGTAAAAAAAAAATACTCAGGTCAAACCGCTTTATGAGATATGCCACACATACCAAAATTTAATGTTTTAAATCATAAATGCTGCGATGTATCTCCGCGAAATTACCTAAATTTTTTTATATGTAGTAATTATTTTTCAAACTTTAAAAATAATCTTAACATTCTATATATTTCCCAATGTCTTAACTTTCAGAAGGTTAGAAGGTTGTTTAATAGGCTGCCAACTCTAAACACTCCAGGAAATTCTTTTCTCTTAGAGGCTATAAATATAAATGTCTTCATGTTTTTATTTCATATTAATTTCACATTTGTTCATATTTATTTCATCCATTTTAAGGGAATTATTGTATCTTTAAGAAATTTTATCATTCAGAAAAAAGTTTGTTAATTGGAAACTTATAAACCAACTAGTGTCCATATTTCTTTTTTAGAAAGCAGATAGAAGTCTTGTGGAGGCCAAACTCTCGCAGGGTGAGAGAAGGTTAAATAAGTCACTTACTAAAAAAAGGTTGCTTTTTATGGTGTCTGATGTCTATTAGCTCAAAAGTTTTAGACATATTTTCTTTGCTTGTTCTCTTTAGTGTCATTTAAAGCCCTCAGCTTATTTCCCCATCTCAACGAGTGAGATCTGACATTTCTCCATCCCATTTGTTTTCTTCATCCTCTGCCTCCAGTCTCCATGAACCTTCCACAATCAGTGGCATTTATTAAGATTACTGGAGCTTAGCAGAAAACATTCGTAAAATATGACCGATTTACTTTGGCCATCTCTTGATGTTAATTGTGAGCAGTGTTGGTTTTGCCTATAAAGGGTTGAGTTAAATAAATTTTGAGACGAAAATATTTGTTTAAATTTTGCAAGTAAATTTTAAGTATTTATTTATTATTTAGTATGAAAGAAAGGTTTTTAAATAAAAGACTTTTAAACTGCAATTGTTATATGCTACAGTAGGGAACCGATTATCCGGAATGATCGGCACCATCGCTATTCCAGATAAATGATTTTTTCGGTTTTCTGAATCACTACAAAAAGCCGTTTTTTTTTATTGTTAAAAACCCAACTAAAAAAAATAATATTCGGAAATAATCTTAAAAAGAAGAAAAAGCGATGCAGTAATACACTAATGATTATTTCCAAAATGATGGTAAGGTAAACATCTTTAAAAAAAGAAAGAAAAATCCTAAAATCTTATGAGGATAAAAACATTTTTTTTAAAAAATGGCGTGAAAATTTACTGAATTTCGTTCCGGTTTTCTGATTTCCGGATAACGGGTTCTGTACTGTATTAAATATAACTAGTACTAAGTGAAATTAATAGTTTTGCTTTTATAAATAAGGATTTTTGATTTTCAGGAGACTAGTGCATTTTATAGAATTACGGGAGCATTTAAAAGTTTATTTTCTGATTTTGAAAAAGCAAACCCTAGCCATTCTGTGGATTCACAAACAAACATGTATCCTGCTGATGCTAACTATAATGGTGAAACAATAAGCATATGTTTAATTTAGTTATATTTTCTATATTATGCAAAACACTAGTGTGTGTATATATATATATATATATATGTTACGGACGGGGAGTGTCGATGAAGCTTCAAAGTAGTCTAGGGTTGCGTTTTAAGACTTTTATTATGACAAAAACACTTAAATGGCAATACAAAATAATTAGAGCTGGAACATCTTAATGAGCTCGCTCCCCCTAGCCGTTCAGTGAGAGAATGTAGAGGGAGTCTGCTTAACTACGGGTGGCGCTGCAACATTATATATATATATATATATATAAAATNGTATATATATATATATATATATATATTGTAAAACTGATAAAAAATTTTCTTTTGAGACAAAAAATTTAAATTTGTAATTACAAGCAGGTGAGCAATCATAAGTATGAAAAAGAAACGTCAATATAATCTGATGTTTTTATTTAATAAACAGTTTCAGGGTTCTAGGTTTTTTTTATAAATACCTATTATTTCTAATTACTTAAGAATTTTAAGTCATAACAGCTAAAATATCTAAGAAAACCTATCTATAAAAGCACAAAAAAGACTTAGTGTGACCACCATTTTAAAATGTATGGCCCAAGCAGTAAACTATAAGTTACAAAACTGTAAATTATAGAACTGCGTCAGTATTTATACTTTTCATTGTTTTTTATGTTAGCAACATCTGCGCTGAAGCATGTGCCTTTCAAATTTAAACATAAACTATTTCAATTTATATATGCCATTAATAAAGCATAGGTACCGAATTTGTTGCATATCTTTCTAGATTATGATCCTTGAGTTCATTATTTGATTCAATGTATGTATCTTCAAATTTACAAATTGTATTTGTAAATTTTCAGCCTTATCACTTAATATAGGTAGCCCACTTTGGCACTACTTATGTCGATTGATTTGGCTCAGCTGTTGTAACTTGTATCAAATTTTAAATCAGTTTTTGATTTAATGTTTTTTTAACTTTTTCTTTGGTTTTTATATGCATTATATAATAGATGTGTAGGTTTCAAAGAGCCATATAAAATTTTAAAACTATTATTGACACCAGTATTGAACTCAGCTAATACAACAATCTGAAAGAAACTGCTAAGGCAGTACAAATAGTTAACAAGTACAGATCTAGAATATCTTTTTCTTTACAAACAAAAATTTGTTATTAAAACTTTTTTTTAAATTCTTATTCATTTGATTTTTTGAAAAAGATAAAAGGGGAAGATGTTAATTTCCTCATATATTGCTTAAATGGATTGAACTTTTTTAACTCTTGCCATACCACAATGGTTTAAACCTGGGGTGAGCAACCTTTTTAACCAACGGGCCAATTAAAATTTTTAAATTTTTTTGACAGGCCGCACATAAAGTAACACTTATTAATAATTTACAAAACTTTATTTATAATGAACATTAGAATAAAAAAGTAAAGATTTCTTATACAAATTTTAATGAAAAATAAAAACGAACAAAAAAAGAACAATAAAACAAATTTACTTGAAATTTTTAATGAGAAATTTGGCACTTTTTTTTCGATACAAGCTGATAAATATAAGCCGGAATTGATGAGATAGCTAAACGTACGCAGCTTTCTAATCGTGCATCACTCAGTCTTGATCGGTGGTCATTTTTTATTAATTTTATGGTTGAAAATAATTGTTCTCAAACATACGTACTTCCGAACAGAGACATCATTTGCTTTGCATTTTTCGTCAAAAGCGGAAATTTCTCAGGGCTCACAAACTATTTATAAAAGTTTTCGATGTTTACTGAGAAAAATACATTTTTTAAATCAGTATTATTCTGCATGTCAATTACTTCCATTTGAAAGTCTTCGGGAACTGTACCCACATCGATGTTAAATGGCGGGGAAAACATTTTCATAGAAACTGCTGTCTTCTCAGCTTTGAACATTTGGAATCCTAATTGAAATTCGTTGATTAAATTTTCTATATATTGTGCGTATTTTTGAGAAGTAGTAACGTTTTCTTTTTCTAAATGTGGAAAGTGAAACACGTTATTCTGCAAAAGATGCTGTTTCCACAATTTTAATTCGCGCTCAAAGCCTTGAATTTTATGATACAAATTGTGAATAAACTTTCCTTTGCCTTGAAGTTCCACATTAAGATCATTGACATGCTGAGTCATGTCGATAAGAAACCCAAAATCGCACATCCATTCTTTATTACCAAAATGAGGAAAGGCATATCCACGAACGTATTTCGCTTTTTTAGTTGTATACTCTTTTTAGCATTGCCTCTCTACTAAGCCAACGTACTTCGGTATTAAAAACCACGTAGCCATATTCAGTTTCTAAATCTTTTTGGAATTCTTTAAATTCACGGTGATTTAACAGGCGTGACTTTATAAAATTGATTAGTTTAATTATTGGTACTGTGACATTTGGCAAACTCAATTTTTTCGCACACAAATTTTCCTGGTGAATTCTGCAGTGGTTAACAAATATTTCCCTTCCTGTGACCTTCTTTATGTCTTGAAATAGCCTTCCCGATACTCCTACCTTCATGCTTGACATTGCTCGTGCTCCATCTGTCGATATACCAATAATCTTTCCTAATGAAATTGAAAAATTTTCCAACACAGACTTTAGTTCATCGTACAGGTCTTTGCCGGTTGTAGTCCCTTGCATTGGAATCAGTGAACACAGTTCTTCGGTAATATTAAATTTGGTGTCAATACCACGTAAAAATATAGCCAGTTGTGCTGTATCGCTAATATCGCAACTCTCATCAAGTGCCAAAGAACAGTATTCAAACTTGGCAATGCGTTCACGAAGCGTTGTTGCTATGTTCTCGGACAAGTCTTCAATTCTCCTTGCAATGGTGAATCTTGATAAACTAATGTATGAAATAATATTTATTTTATCTGGAAATGCTATTTCTGCAACAGCAGTCAGACATTATTTTATCATCTCTCCATCCGCAAAGGGTTTAATTTTGTTTGCCAGTATTTGACTGACAACAAAACTAGCCTTTACTGCCGTATTTGATAAAATAGCTTGATTTTTAAAAATAGCCTGTTGGCTTCCCAAGTTTTTCTCCATTTGATTAAACTTATCTATCCGAAGTTGTCCTGTTAAGTTTTTATATTGTTCATGTTTTGTATCGTAATGCCTTTTTATGTTATATTCTTTTAATGTCGACACAGTCTCTGAGCATATTAAGCATACAGCTGTATCTTTGACGAAAGTGAAAAAATAATCCAATTTCCACTTTTCTTGGAAATGCCTGTGCTCATCCACAACCTTCCGTTTTTTTGTTTGCTTTTCCGACATGCTATTATGGATTGCACTAATATTACACTCAAGCCTTTCAAGAAACACAAGAATTGCTAGTTAACAGCTTACCAGTCTGACTGATTGTGTGACAGAAGTGTCGAGTGTCTCGAATGAATCAACAACATAATAACGTGTGTCACTCATGAGGAATTGGACGGCCAACATTTAAAAGCCTTAACACGAGAGAGCTGGAACAAAGTATTGTTTCATATGAACTTTTGGATTATTTTCATGTAGTGGAGTGGAAAATAACTTTAAATTAAATTTACAAAACAAAGAATCAATAATCAAAACAAACTTAGCTACCACTAGAAAAAATTTTCCCAAAATGAGTAAAAAGTTTGCAGCCCTGTAATCAGAATTTTTAGAAGCCATCATTTCACATTGACAACAACATTAGTTATATTTTTTTGCTTATTTTCTTAATGACTGTCCACCGGATTGAACTGTTGAAATTTAAATTCACATTTGAATAGATAACCAATTTACTGCATGAAATGATATTACTTTTTTTGCAGTACTGTTGAGTATAGCAATTTATTTCTTTATTTAGTGGAACTGCGAAATAAGTTCGGAACTTTACATTCAGATGAAAATAAGAGAGTGAGTATTGCTATAAGTTTGATTATCTTTTACTTTTTAAAATAAAGTTGTGTTTTTTTTTTTTTTTTTTGACAAAAATTAGTTTTGTGAAACTTTATTTCATTATGTATCATAGAAAACAGTCTTACGAGCTCAGAATATTAAAAAAATTTTTACTCAGCATTCTGGTAGTTTCAAAATGTGAATAAGTTTCATAATTATCATTTCAATCTTTAGATGAATCTATATATCTTAACTGAAATTGCTTGGTCAATAAGTGCCAACTGTGGCTTGTTAAATGTATTTTTGTAACAATTTAATGCGTATTGTATATTTCTGAATATTAGCTGCAAAGTTATATAAAATTGAAAGAAATGTAAAGTGAAGCAATCTGCTTATAATCAGATGATAACTACTAACCACTTACTTCGAAAAATTCCAGGAGGACAACACCAATAGGATTGCTCCTCCTTTTGTCAGACACCAGCGATAATCAGTAAATATCGCATAACATACATACAAAACATAAAAATACTTCAAAATAATAGTTGAAAAGGGAATGTCTAAATGTAACATTTGAAAGAGAAAAATATGAAAAGGACAAATTGAAAGGAATACTATTATTTTTGAGTATTCTGATTTACCTATCTTTAGGTGAATGCAAATATATTAACAAAAGGAAAAGAACACACAAAAATCCAATGAATTCTATATCGGAATCAGATTCTTCCTAAAGTTTGGTAAGTTCCTGTTCAGTCACATGAAGATCTGGATTTAATACATTGTCCAAACTTCTGATGTCTTCATATTCACTTGTGTCTTCATACACTAATTGAACTTTATATTAATACTGATGTAAAAATTTTTTAAAAGGTCTAATTGCGACATGGGTAGGTCTATGCTTCTTTTAACCTCTGTTCAACTACCGTTACTACACTAGACCTGAGCTTTTATTTTTAATCATAGCATATCTTATTTTGTCACGTCGGCTTATATATAAGTTTTGAATTGTGGGTGAATTTCCGGATATAAAGTGCATTCTTTGACTTGTACATCGCTGGGGTTAGCAGTGATATGCTTATTTTTGTTGACAAAACTCTTCACAAAAATGATTAAAATATTTTAAGAACTTTTATTTTAAATATTTAGTTTTTTTCCATTTAAATTTCAGAAAAAGCCTACTTTTTTATTTTTATAATAAGGATTGGTCTCTTCATTGATGCAACAATTTATTCGCGATCGCAACACTCGAATACGCCATCTGGGGAGAGACCGGTTTCATGCCTTTAGCCCTTCTCCCTTCCCTCTCCTTCTCTTTTCAGTTGTATAGGAATGTACTACGATATTTTCCCCTTTCTTAATATTTTTCCTTTTTATTTAATAAAAATATTTTTTAAAATTTCCATGATACTTTTCTTTAGAACTATGTTTAATGTAGTTTTCAGTTCCATATAGTTTTTCAAGTTAAAAGATTTTAATCTATATGAAAATCAAGAGAGAAACTAACGTACTTCCTTCCTCTATGACTTTCCACACGCTAATGGGGAAAGCATGTGAAGTGTTGTCATAGGAAAAGAGTTCTGCTCTACGCCACCTGCAGCCCATTTCGATCGCCAATAAAGATTTCAACAGTGTCATTTAATTTTAAGAAAACACAATAAAACTTTAAAATTGATTTAAAAAATGTTAAGAGCTTTTTTTGATATTTATGTAGAATAATTTTTGTCGATAAATTGTTTTTAAATGTTATGAAAATACATAACTTTCCTTAGGAAGTTTTTTCCTAATAGTTTAGTTAGTTATTATAATCTCTCTTAAGCAATTTGTATTTCTTGTTTGTAATTGACAGTTGTGTTTGTTTTTTATAGAAAAAAATGGTGTGATTTTCAAACGGTTATACTTCCTTTATTTCTCTATTTTAGGAAAAGGAAGCATTATATGAACAATGTCCTTTTTGTGAGAGTAAAATTCATCAACATTCTTATTCTAAACATTTACTAACTTGTTCTCTGTCTATGAAACAATGTCATCTTTGTAAGCAAGAATTCCCTAAAGAAAGTGAAAGAGATCATTTTACTGTGTGTCCAAAATTAATCAAGATAAGTTCAAAATCTGGTCAAGATGAGTTTTTTTATGGAGGTATAATATTTAAATTTTTTTAGAAAAAGTTTTCTTATGTTTCTGATGTATATGTTTCAAGCTAATTGGAAGATCTGGCTCTTTGCAAAGTTCACTACAATATGTGACAAAGAAATGTTTCTGAAGAGCTGAATTTTCTAATTGACCTACAGCACAGAAATCTAATGTTGTGATCTCTCTTAGTAAGTCTCTAATGTGGTTGAAAAACACATTGAATTGTTTACTAGTGTGGGTTTTTATTTACTCAAACGAAGATATTTCGAAAAATTGGAAAAAAATCAAACTACCCTTAAAATGAAGCATTCTCACAACAGCTAGTTGTGGAAGTAATGATAGTTGGGCTCTATTTCTTGATCAACAACATAATTATGGTCAACATGGCACACTAAACACTCTTACTATCTAGCGAAGTTGATACCTATCTATTTGAAACTGGGTAGGTTTATAGCTGGTAGCCTTATAACGATCAAACTCCAATCTTGCATAAAAACTTATCTCTAAGAAAATGAAGTATAATTTTAAAATCAAAAAGAGGAAGCAATCCATACTTATCACTTTTTGAATGGCTTTACTTCCCTGTGAATTATTGACTTACCAATGAGCTCATGATCAACATTTCTCCAACAACTGTTATTATTTCGAATTGGTTAGTCTTTTGATGTGTTTTGGCCTTTGACTGTCTAATGATAAACTTGCTTCCTCGTGTTCATTTACAATTTTTATTCTTTTGTTTGTACAATAGGCAATGTAAATTAATAAGATTTTGGGAAACATCTTAAAGTAAAAATCCAATTCAGTCACTTCATGGTCAATAGAGAAATTTGTTTCTTCCTTGATATACTTGGCTAGTGGCATACATGGTGTAAAGTTACTTATGGTATTATAAAAAGGATGGCAGATTCTAATTCTGAAGCTCATCATCTTCAAACAAATCATTGTGATTCTGTGGGACAACTTCATCATTGCTCTTCTCTTTGCTGCTTTCCCTTGATTTAAATTCAGCACATTCAGATTAAGAAGTGTCACAAAAAGAAGCAAGTTATCTCAGTTTGTCATCAGAGTAAATTCTCACTTGACTCAATATTGAGAAAACAGAAGGAAAAAAACGGAAAAAAATGAATTTAAAAATATTTAAAGGGGTGCTTTTTGGAATAGAATGATAAATAAATTGGTGTAAGGAGTCAACCGCTGGGCATAATTGCCCATTGCCAATTGTTTGCAAATTAAAAAAAATATTCCATAATGAGAGCATCCATTTTGTAGAAGCTTCCGCAATAAATGGTTTCACCATACAATTTTTTGAAAGTAAGAACCTTGGGATAGTAAATTTTGAATGGACCAATAATTATCAGCTTATTATACCTACTACTTTATTTCTATTGAAGTTGTAGATATTTTTCAATTGTAGTTCTATTATAGACACTCAAGAACCAAAACATTATGACCACCCCTACATTTTGCAATGAACTCTCCTGGATGACGTGGAAGGCACGTGATCAGGTGGAAGTGGTATTTAACTGTTGCTGGAGAGTTTGAAGAATCATTCTTTCACTTACTTCTGTGTGTGATAGGAAAGGCTGCGAATCTAAGCGACTTTGATAGAGGGCAGCCGAAACTGAACGACTCGTGGGTTGTTCGCGATCTACAGTTGTTAGTACTTATGCAAAGTGGATGAATGAAGATGAAACCAGCAGTAGACGACATGATGTTAGACGTCCTCACACTATCAAAAAAAAGGTTGCCGGAGATTGTCTCGCTTGGTGAAGCCACAGCCAGACAGTGGTTCAGCTGACAGCCCAATATAATGCAGGGTCAAGTAGAATAGTATCAGAGCACACTGTTCAGCAAATACTGTTGGGTATACTACACAGAAAACGTCCCACTCGTGTGCCTTTACTGGCCAAGCGTCATCGCTGGCTACGCCTGCGCTGGGATCAGGAAAATCGCTACTGGTCAATGAATCAGTGAGAGAGAGTTGCCGGGTCAGATGAATCACGATTTGTCATTCATCAAGCCGATAGCCGTGTCAGGATGCGTCGTCTTCCAGGTGAACAGTTGCTCCCTCAATGTACAGCAGGTCATTCCCAGGCCGGTGGTGGCGGTATTATACATTGGGGGACGTTCTCTTGGGCGTCTCTGGGACCCATGGTAGAGCAGACCATGAATGCTACAGAGTATCTGAACATCATTGCAGACCAGTTGCACCCTTACATGGCCTCTGTTTTTTCAGCTGGAATTTTCCAACAGGACAGCGCCCCGTGTCACAAGGCTTAAATTCTGTTGGAATGGTTCCAGGAACATGATGCTGAATTTCAGTCCTGGCCGACTAACTCACTGGATCTCAATCTGATGGAACACATTTGGGATGTCATGGAATGGCTGCTCAGAGTTCAAAAACCACTAAGTGGTAATATCTCGGATTTGAGTGACCGTTGCTTAAACATCTGGTACAATCTGTCTCCAGCCACCTACTAAGGACTTGTGGCATCCATGCCAAGGCAGGTTGCAGCTGTGTTGCGGGCTAAAGGTGGGCCAACTCGTAATTAAAAGGTGGTCATAATGTTTTGGCTCTTGAGTGTATTTATATAGCAAAAATAATGTAGATAAATTACTCTGAACGTCTAGCTAAGCAATTTCTATAATGATATAGATTTTTTTATCGGGAAGCTTGAGTCCTGAGAAGAAGCCATAAAATGTGGCAGAATTCTTTACTTATTAATTAATATAAGATTTTTTTACGTAATTTACTTTTTTGTGCTTTTTACTGTCATTTTACTTAGTTATTTTCCCACAACCACCATTATTGTTTCTTTCATTTATTGTAGTTACTTAATATTTATTTTTTGATGATTAATTTTTTAATTCATTTGTTAAAGATACAAGTTTTGAGATAATCTCAGCATAAAATTATATTATCTAAGCACACAAAAACTGATTTTTTTCTCTCTGTAAAATGAGAATAAATATATGTTACTCTTCTAAACTATACCAAAACAATAAAAATTTTTGTTCTGAAATAATTAAAAATTACTTTTGTCTAATACATAAAATTTTCAAGAAAAAAAAAAGCTAATTATATTCCTAGTATTATTATACTGAATTTGTTATAAATATTTCAAGTATTTTGTTAAGATTTGTTGATTGCTTGAAAATTTAGCACTTACAAATTGATTTTAGTGAAAATATTTTTAACTTAATTTATGCATATTGTGTTTTATGTTGTTGCAGGTTTCTCTAAAAGTGATTCTAAAACAAAAGTATGTTGTTATCTGATTTATCTACCTTAATTTTACTAATCTAATTACTATGTCATCTATTTTGTTTTGTATTAATGTATTTTAGTTTTATTTGTAGTTTTGTTTTATTTCCATTTTAAACAGCATGTTTTTCACGCTAAAAACCAGAGATTCGTGCACCTGGAATGTCATAGAAAATCACGGAAATTTATTGATTTCGACCTTCATCAAAAAATTTTGAGGAAAATCATGATTGTCAGTGATAAATGCTAAAAAATCATAGAAACTCCCAGTTCGTTATAGATTTGGGGTATTGGAGCCATTAATTTTGTCGAGCGATTTGAAAATCCAGCATTGCGATTTGTATTGACATGATTTTAATATAGCACATCTTAATATGCATTTTCCTGATTTAAAAATCCCTCATTTCAGTCTGCATTTGTCGGACTTAAAAAATTAAACATCCTGATCCATATTTGTGCCACTTTATAATCACACATCATAATTTGTATTCACGTGATTTAAAAAATACCCATTGCGATCCATATTTGTGCGATTTAAAAATCACACATCGTGTTCTGCATACAAGTGATTCTAAAATCTCTCATCGCGATCCGCATTTCGTAAATTTAAAAAGATCACATATCGTGATCCATACTTGTGCGAATTTATAATGTCACATCGCAATTTGTATTCATGTGATTTTGAAAATACACAGCGCCTTCAATATTATTGTGATCTAAAAATTACATGCTGGGATCCATATCCGTTAGATTTAAATTCACACAACGTGATCCGTATTCTTGTGATTCAAAGATCATTTATCAGGATCTGCATTTGTGTGATTTAATAATCAAACATCATGATCCGTTTTTTATGCGAATTTATAATCACACATTGTGATTTTTATTCATACTACAGTAGAAAACCGATTATCCTGAACGATCGGGACCATCGCTATTCCGGATAACTGATTTTTCCGGTTTTCTGATACGCTACAAAACGACATTTTTTATTGTTTATCAAACCTAACTTAAAAAACATTATTTAGAAATAGTTTTTAAAAGAAGAAAAAACGATAAAGTCGCGCATAATATATAAGTTTAATAAGATATAAAGGGGGGAAAAATAATGAAGTTAAAAATATATACAGAAATTTATACTTTCTTCCTTTTTTTAGAGCGATGGTGGGGAAAATTTATGGAATTTCGGTCCGGTTTTCTGGTTTCCAAATAAGAGGTTCTGTACTGTATTTTAAGAAATACATCCATATTCACTTGATTTAAAAATCCCTTATCAGTATCAGTATCTTTTAAAAATCTTATCATATTCATGTAATTTAAAAATTGCACATCACAATTTGTATTAACGTGATTTAAAAATTACACAGAGTGATCCATATTTGTGCGATTTATAAACCAGGTATCTAGTTCCGCTTTTGTGTGGTTTATGAAATCACATCAAGATTTATATTTGTCGGATTTAAAAAAATTATGTATTGCAATCCGCATTCATGCAGTCTGAAAAATCACACATTGTAATCTATATTTCTGGGATTTAAAATTACACTTCACTGTTTGAATTCGTGTGAATTTAAAATCACATAGTGCAATCCGTATTGTGCATTTGTGCAATTTAAAAATTACAAATCACTAACCACATTCGTGCATTTTAAAAAAATTACACATTGTAATCCGTATTAGTGTGATTTAACTATCACATACCGTGATCCGCATTTGTGCAATTTAAAGAATAAGACAATATGATCAGGTTTTCTGCGTTTTAAATATCTAACATCGCGATTCGTATTTTCACTCATTAAAATATTACACTGAAAATTCATTCTTGTTCTACCTCTTGTACTGAGAGGTTGAAACAATACTTAACTTTTTCTTTATTTCTATTGTGATTTATCTTATTATCTTATGTAAAATTTTACTTTAAGATAACTTACAATTAGAACAAATTAAAAATAAATTATAAAAATCATATGAACTCTTGTGTAAAATTTTACATTAAGATTTTATGCAATTAGAACAAATTGAAAATAAACTTTTAAAATCATATAACCACTTAAGTTCTTCTTTTAATCATATTTTAATAAATAATTCTTAGAATTTTCTTTTTTTCTGTATATACTTTTAATGAAAAGTTACGATAGTTGAAAATTTAACAGAATTAATTTTTTTTATAACAAAATAAAAATATTTTAAATTTTAGTAAATGCAGTAAACGTAAGCATGACAAGCTAATTATATGATAAAAAATAATGTGTAAACAATGTTGCATGAACAGTTGCAATATTTTTATTAAGATAAATACTGATAAAATGGAACTGCACAAAAATTATGAAAAAATGTTTCTATGTATACTTGTGCATAGCATATGCAAATCATACTGTGCAGTGTGGACCATAAAAAAAAGCAATCATTTCCAAAATGAATTTAAAATTTTGATGAGAATGTCATATTGAAAACTTCTTTAGAGACTAGACTTTTTAACGGAGTGAAATTAATTTTGTACTTTGAATTAATTATAGAGGTATGTTGACTTATAAAAAAAAAAGCAAATGCGACTTTAGATTAAAACAAATCACAGATTCCTATTAATGAGTAGATTTTTCCTTACTCTTCTAATTGCATGATGGTTGGATTTCTAAATGCAAACTTTATTTTTTAGTTTGCAATTGATGAAGATAACCAAGAAGCAATAGAGAAAGCTTTGTTACAGGTAAGTTGCTCTTATATTCTATAAGATTTCTTGAAGGGGGAAAACAAGTGTGTCTCTTCCTGTACTAAAGGAGCATAATGAATTTCAATAATAACCTAGTATATTAATGTGTTTTAACTATCATTTAACATTTCTTTTAATTTTAAAAATTATGTAATATTTTTAAGTTTTTTTAAAATTGTTTGATGAACCAGTTTAATGAAAAATTAGTAAATAATTTATTAAATAATTCATTGTAAAAAAAAAAGTTTTCCTAGTTGTTATCATCTGTTGTAACTTTTTAACTCTTTGCTGTTGATAATCTCCATTTGATTGTATAGTTGTATGCAGTTACTTTTCCATGTAACGAATCGGTTTCACTCATCATATTTGTAAGGTGGTCACAGTTCATGATAGTTAATTGCTATAAATGATTATTTTATGACTCTTATTTTACCAATTTTTTCTAAGCTTTCTTATAATTTAATAGAATCACATTTCTTTAAACAAGACGAAATATTGTCTATAATATCTAACAAAGCAAATTTTATTGTTTTTTTTAAAAACCAGAATTGCTTTATAATTAATATAAATCAAAGCAGTTAATCCTATTAAAGGCAGAATTACATAATTCTTAAAAGTCTAAAATATTTACAACATCAAAGCTGAAACATAAACATGATGCAAAACAAAAGTTATGCACAACAGAATTTTTAAGACAGCGGGGGAGGGGGGGGAATCAGAAATATGTTTAACCAGGAAGTATTTTTCTCTCTTTGATCACACCGAGATTTAACGATCACACCGAGATTTAACATTTGGTATATGAGTAATGAAGTTTACAAACAACTTAGGAATAAATTTGAACAATTGATTTTAAAGTCATGGAAAGATATGTGAATTTTAGCTGTCTCAGCAACTGTAAATGAGGTATAATAAAGGAATTGTAAAATACGTTTTTTTTAGTCTTAAAACTTATCATTTTTGTAACTTTTTAAAATTTATAAAAAATCTAGGTTACCTAATAATTTGTCAAATACATTTATTTTTTAAAAATTTGTAGGCTTATAAACTATGTTTCAAAAACTTCTGGATGATTGAAAAGTGACCACATTATTTTTTTACACCTGCTATAAATTATAAAAAATAAAAAAAAAATTAAGAATATATTTCACATATATGTTTATAACATGCAAAAAGTGTGAAAATATTGATGAATTATTTTTATTGCTCCAGGTACTGTCTTCAAGAACATTATTAATATAAACATAATTAAGCTATCATTTTAAGCTGAAATTTAATTTGACAAATTGATGACATTTATAATAATTCATTAATAATTTTCTATGTTTAAATAATGTTTAAATTAATAATAATTTATTCACTTTATATAGGAAAATGAAGCTTTTACTTTTGGATCCTCAAATAAAGAGAAAAATGTTGAGGAAGAGAAATTAAGTTTTAAGTATTCTCCAAATCCCTTTTTAAACAATAAAGATTCCAAATATCATATTCAAAATGATTTAACAGAAAGTGACAATGAAGAGAATGAAAGCTTGGAAGAATTCTGGGAGAGAGCAGATATCAAGCTTGCACAAAGATTAAGACAGTTCACAAAAATAAAGACTGATTAATATTATACATTTTGTATAACTTTTTCTAAATGTTGGCTTTGAATCAAAATGTGTATTTTGATACTTGAAAATAAATTTTTATGCAATTGTTTTTAAATATATTGAATGGTTAATGAATTGTACGCAACTGAATAAATCAGAAAACAATATTTAATAACAGGCAACTACTATGTGGCCATAGATTTTTTAAAAAAATAATAAAATAAGATTTGTTATTTAAGCATGACAACAATTCAAAATTTTCTATATCCAATGGATTCACTGTTTTGTTTTCAAAAGCCGTAGGCTAAACTAATAAAAATTCGAAATATTGAGAGAAAAAATTTCTTTTATAAAAAAAGATTAAGTAAAGTATATTTTTTAAAATCATACTATTCAAAGAACTAATTGGTGATAAAACCATCTATATTTTTACAAAAACAAAGCGAAATATTAAAAGATTTCAGCTTGTCTAATTATTTAAACTGCTTGTTTAGTTAATTTTATTATATTGTTAAAAATATTTTTTGGAATAAGTTAAGAATCTCGACAACTGCAAAAGGTTGTACTTAAATATGGAATTTAATGAAAGTTTTTGTCTTCATTTTTGTAAATCCGAATGATTGTAAATAAAAAGGCAATAAAATCAACGTCAAATTTTAATGGTGATAGAACATTTTGTACATAACATGCAAAACAATTACTAGTAGGTCTTTGACTTTAGGCATCACAACTGATTTTATCCTTTCGTTTTTATGTCAATTTAGCTCATTAACAAATAAAGTGGAATGATAATGATTTATAAATTAACAGACACCGATGTAACATCAAAGTTCAATACTCTTTAGGTTTGGATCAGATATAGAAAACAACTGCATCCTCTCTGGAATCAGCTTTCGAATGTTTTTTTTATTTTGATAGAAAGTAAATAATAAAACGTTTTATATCACCTGAATAAGAACATTTGTATCAGTTATTAATAAAATTTAATTTCTTATACTGAGACTGAATCAAATAGATAAAAATTCTGTAAGTACAAACTTGCTCAGAAAAAATACTTGGCAAAATAAGGGGGGGGGGATGAAATATGAAGATAAATATTAAGGGAAAAAACAAAATGGGAAAACTTTACTTTATAAAAAAAAGTTATGAAGTAAATAAAATATGTATTATTACTTTGCTATAAAAAAAATCTGAGTAATTAAAAACAAAAAATAGAAAAAATAATGGAGTTTAGAATACCATTTTCTCCCTGAATTTATCTTTTCCTCTTTAAGCTTATTCAATATTGATACATTAGGTTTATCAACACAGGCTTTGCTTTGTAATTCTGTTATTCTTCCTATCAAAATTAAATGCATACTTATAAGAATTTAAAAACATTATATTTACTGAACATTTATTTCCTATTAACATCCCACAGCAATCAAATATACAAATTGTAAATAATTTTTAAGTAAACTTCATCGAAAATAAAAATTTTAAAATTCTCCCACCAAATACTACACAACACTTTATAACATGCTTGATTGCTTTGACTAGAAAAGCTTAAGAATATATGCACAGGAAAACTAGCCCTTTGATTTTTAATTTTTTATTAGCAATTGTGAGTGAAAATATTTCATATAGTGAATAATACTATCATTTATAAGTGCGAATGTTTTTATTTAATATCAATTAATTTGTAGCATAATTCTTCTTAGCAACTTTTCCATCTAGCTTATTTAAGTTAAATTATTCAATCATATACATTGCATATCATGACATATATTTAAAGTTCGAAAAAAAAACAAACACACATTTTGAAAATTTTCAACCCTTGTTAGGACTAGGAAAATTAAATTTTAGACAAAAAAGTTTTTAGTCCTTATAATAAATATTTTCCCTTATTATTTAAAGGAATTAATGTTTTGTCTTTTAGATTAGTAAATATGTTTATATACATAGAATGATTAAGTGATAATTAGTCTATCGTTAAGATTAATAATTTCAATATTATGATGAAATGTAGCATGGATAAGAACTTGTTTAGGTTATCATCCTGACACTTGGCCATTTTATTAGTTTCCAAAAAAAGCAAAATGAAAACTTATTATCAATTCAAAAATAAAGATCTGACGCATTTTTTTAAAGAATATTTTGCAATAGTATTAAACTAGAATTTTTTTTTTACAAGAATAAAATGGGCAGACCACATCATTAAGAAGCATGAAGGTTACAACACAAAAAAAAAAATCTTCAATGCCAGTACTAATAAAAAAGGGTAAACAAAATTTAAGATGGTTAGATGCTAAGGAAAAGTTTCATTGGTACTGTAGAACAAAAAGCTGGAGAACGTTCTTGAGAAGCCAGGGCCCACCAGAGTCTCATCAGTCAATGTAGAATTAAACTCTGCATACAATGGGCAATATTCTAACATTCTTTGTTTTATTGCTAAAGCAACTTTACAAGATTATTATGCTGCAATTATATAAAAATTTGAGGTACATAATTTATATTAATATTTTAACATAAAATTACCTTTTTCTCTTTCAAAGTTTTCTAAGAGCCTTTTCCATACATTCTTAATAATGAGCCCCAAGAAATTATATGAGGATGTAGTTGTTGAAAAACAAATCACACTCCGTTATTCTGCTGATTAACAGAATAGATGGTGTAATCAAATTTAAAAATACAAAAGAACCTAAAAATTTATAAAACTGTCATTTTAATTTAATGTATAAAAAAGCATACTGTAAAATTGCCTGGGAAGCACGATTTTGTCATCTCTTTGATTGTAACGCTTATCGTCACTTAATTCAGAATCACAATAAAATATTTCAAATAGATTTATCGTAAATTCCAAAATAATTTATTAGATTGAAAATACTGTGGAAACTTTCATTAGTGTAAAGAACCTTAGCAAATATAAATAAACGCTCTTGATTAAAGTGTCAAGAAATACGTACCAAAAAAGGGTTAATCACTAGTCCATAGTCTAAGTTCGATCTCTTATGTGACCTTTCTAGTATTTAGCAATAGTTTTATCAAACAAAGAGTATAGTATATAAGATCAAAAAAGACAACAGAAACAGGGTAGACTGATTCATAAGAGGTTCGCCAACATTCACAATGAAGATCAGTATGGGTAAGTTCTCTCCATGTCAACTTGTTTATTTATTATTAATTAAAGTATTTTAAATTAATTTGTTATAGATTAAAGTATTATTAATTTAAGTATTAAAAAGAGAAAGTATAATAAGATAAAGTATTTAAATGAATTCAACAATATATAAATAAAATGATCACAGGTTAAAATGATAATTAGTAGTTTGTGTCTTTAAACCTCTGGAACAATATGGTGCGTCCAAAAAAAAAATTTCTTTTTCTCTTTTGTTAGATATAAGGAGTTATTTATTATTTTCGAATGATTTTATATTGCAATAAGACAGACATGTTAATTGTAAAAACTTCAAACTTACCATTGCTTTATGTTTCTCAACTTTAATTACGAATTCCTTTTTCTGGTGTTTAAGATTTTTCATCCTAATACTGATTTCAGTGTCACCCATTTAATAATTTTTGAAATAAAAAGTCTCATTTAAAAATTAGTTTTTATTTTAACAAGCAACCCATTCTTAAAACAATTTGTAGTAATCAGTTAAAAAAAAAAAAGCAATTTAAAATTCATTTTTTAATCTAGACGAAGAAACAGTAACGATTTGAGTTTTAGAAAATGATACACCAAATATCCACTTTGTAAGTTGCAGTGACATAACTGAAAAATGTATTTAATATTTTCAATAATAAATTTTTGTGTAATGAGAAAATTATGTCACAAGTTATGCCCAATTAACGGGTCCTTAACCTTGTGCCGTATTAACGGGTACGCGGGGCTCTTGGCAATTAAAGTTTTTGGGGCCCTTAGATTACATTTTTTTATTTATTCAAATATAAAAGTATTTATATATCTTTTCATTTAAGAAAGCATATTTAAAATAAATAATAATCAATTAAATTTTACTTTATTTTGTTAAATTAGAACTAAAACATACTCATAACATTTTATAATCATAATATATAGATTTGAAATTGATTTTTTTTTCAGAAAAATCGTTGTTTTTCTTTATTTTTAAACATTTATTTTCAAAAAACCCATCTCCATCGCCGGGTCCCTAATCATTGGGGGCCCCAGGCCATGGCCTGGTCTGGCCTAATAGGTAATCCGGCACTGGTCACAACACTAGTAAAGAGAGCACCTATATTACATTCTAATAAACCCTAAGAACATTTTTAAAAACAACACATTTTAAGTATAATAACTAAAAAATGCATTTAAGGAAACTAAAAAATGTAACTTCTTTTCAACATTATAACTCTATAGTAAATGTTCAATAATTTAATGTAAAAAAATTATTAAATTAAAACCTGAAAAGGCCATTTACAGATGATTTAGTTCAGATACAGAATTTGATGAAAAAGAAGTTACATACAGATTTAAATCTGCCGTTACTGATTATCATTTGTTTTATCCTAAGTATTGGGGATTAAAATTATCATGTGCTAAAGATGAAAGTACCAGAAATTTACATATCAATATTTACCTAGATTTATTTTATGTCATAGCTTCTCACAGTAAATCAGATCCTATTTCCTGAAACATATTTTTCCAGTCGAAGTTTTCAAAACTATTGGAGCTGGTGGCTTTGAAGTTTGAAATAACGAAACCGAAACTTAGACTATTGATTGATTGATTGTTCTTGGCAATCTTTTAAAATTTAATTTTATTCCCTTGACTTTAATAAATAAATAAAATTTGATTCTATTTTTCAACTTCTTAACTTAAGCATGAATATGGAAAAGATATATGCTCTTTTACAAAAATGGAGAGGAATTTTGAAAATGATGGTAGTTTAGGTTCAAGCAAATACTAAATATTCAATCTTGTTCCATTTAAGAGCGGAGTGGTTATGAAATGAAACTGAAACTTTTACAATTAAAGCAATTGTAAATTATTTCTAATTTGATGATAACTGTTAATTACTATTGTAACTTGTAGAATTATGTTTTTAACGGTAAATTTAATTTAAATAGTAAACAGCTTCTATGCTTAGAATTCAAACTTGTGCTTTTAGTGATAATTTATTGTAGTAAATTGAAATATACTATTTTAATTGACTGACCATATATCACTGGACTTGAAAATGGAATATCGAGATGAAGATTTTCTTGATGAAGCTAATCGTAAGTTTGATTTTTTCGTTTTGTGTTAAATTAGAACTTTTTTTTCGTATTAGTTAGAAATCTTTAGCTCTGATGGGAGTGAGCTCTCCAAGTTTTTTTCGACCACCGTTGATCTCGCGTTTTAGCTGATTACTCAAACTTTAAAAATCTAGGGAAACAAAGCCCTTGTTTTTTGTGCCTTGTGAGAAAACAAGAAAATTTATCAAAGAACTATAAAAGAATTTTATTCTAAGGAAAACACGAAAGAATTTTTTTTAGTATTTCATAAGTAAGAGATATAGTTATAGATTTAGAGATAAGATTCTTCCAATTTCAGATACTTAACTCAAAGATTTTTATGCAGTGATCAAGCTAGCTCACTTCTTTCTATATTTATAAGCATTAGTGACTTCTGGGCAGTCGCCCAGAAAAGATTTCAGTACCTGCTCCAAAACAATTGTATTACTCAGGGCCCGATTAACCTCTGAAAATAGGGGAAGCATAATAGGATTTTGAGGCCCCCCTAACTTGAGCAAAAGAAACTTTTGATATTTTTCGCCTATAAACAATACATTTTAAAGAGACGAGAACCATGTGAAAACTATTAGAACCTTAGAAAGGAATACAGAGATCCTATGCAATCATGTTGAACCCTTCTTTACGTGCTTTATAGTAGCAAAAACATGTTAACAAAATTTAAATATTTCACTAAATTAAATTATAAAATTTCTTGTTGTTATACGAAAGGTTCTTTGCAAGATTAGTCTCTTATTTTACGCCAATTTGTTTACTAGCGGCAAAACAACACAAAATTCTAATTCAGCATAAATTATTGCTACTGCACCAGAAAAATCATACCAAATAATTTTCAAACATGAAACAAAAATATTTTTTGTACTGATAGATATTTAAAAGTCTTGTGTGTTTAGTTCAACAATAAAAAGCAGAGTAAAATTAAATTGAGCACGCATGATAGAGAAGAAAGATTTTAAAAAAAATAAGAAAACTCATAGGTTACCATTACATAGGCTTTTTTCTCGCTTTCAAATTCGCAAAATCTTCAATAATATCTGCAAATTGTAACCTATTTGTAATATCACTCTCTATTGCTAAAAGGGCTAAACCACTTAATTTATTATTTGAAAGAGTTGATCTCAACCGATTTTTTTTTTCTTTTCAATGCAGAAAATGAACGTTCACTAGTGCAGTGCAAAAATAAGAAATTGGGCCCCTAATTTCAGTCATTTGGGGGCCCCCCTAGAATTTTACAGGGGAAGCACTTGCTTCCTGTGCCTTTTCGGTAATCAGGCCCTGGTATTACTTCCGGGCAGTGACATGAGGAAGATTCTTGTAATGTTACCTACATCAAAACAATCAATAGATCTCTGGGTAAAGCACCACATAAGGTGACCAACTCGAAGGTAATGGCTTAGAAGTTACCTCTGGAATAACTAATAGATTTTTTTTTAATGTCTTTTGCAAGTTAAAAAACCAATCTGTACCTTGTTGATTGTAGTTGGTATAAACAGGTACTGGGGAGATTTCCTTATCATGATCTGTGGCAGAATATTCGCCAAATCTCGGAAACTTCCGGGCAGTGGCCCGCGAGAAACTAAAACGAAAACATCACAGAAAGGGGCCAAATCGAAAGGTATAACTCGTAGCCACCCCCAGGGCGAACAGCTATATATATATTATTTTTTTTTAAATTGCAAGTTTAAAATCTATTTGGCACCTTGGGGATTGTAGTTGGCACGACAAATCATGATATGGAAATATCCCCAAAATTTCTTAATGGTATTGAAAATAAGTATTTATTACAATTCTGAGAAAACTTTCCCTATTGGTACTTGTGCCAAAATGACCAATAAGTTTTGTTATCAGCAGATACATATCACAGAATCTAACTTAAAATGTAAAACTTATAATCTGCTATCATACCAAATATATTTTCTTGAATTTAAATCTCTTGATAAATTTAGTAGTTCTAAATTCATATGGAAATATCCTTTACATTCTTCCTATGTTTTGAACTTTATTTTGAAGTTTTAAATATGCTTGTAATTATTGTTTGTTTGCTAACATACCATTTGCAGTATTTTTAACAATTCTTCTTTTCTTCTACTTCTGTTCATGATTTCTGATAATTACCTCACTCTTTTTACTCTATAAAACTCTTTTCCCCCTCATCTTTATTTTTTCCAATTTAACTGTCATGACCAGGTTTCTTTCTTCTTACCAACCATTGATAGTGTTTTTTAGATAGGTTTATTTGAGGTCGGTAAATTTTGGCCTTTATATAAAAAAAAGTTTTTTTCATTTTTTATTATTGTATTTAAATTACTGCCAACTTTATGTTGTTTGTGTTGAATCTGTATTTTTTGAAAAAAATTACCAGGTAATAAGAAAATCTATGTCAAAATTTTGTATTCTTATAAATTTCAAGTTGAAAATATTGTTCATGGAAGAAGTGAATCATAGAAAATGCATTGCCTCTTTTATTGAATGTCTTCGTTCATCCCTAATTTTGTAGGCCTCACAATCAGTTGACACTTAAGCGAATATTATTTATATATAAAAATAATAAAAAAACAGCTATAGAGATGTAGAAAATATGAATTTTTTGTGCATGCAATTAATTTTTTTCTAGTTACACTGGTTAATCATTTTTAACAGTTTTATTTTTTTTACAGTTATTGAGATTCCTTGTGAATTTTGCAATGATTTGTTTCCTATAATTCTTTTAATGGAACATCAGGTAAGATGTGTATTTTTTCATGAATTATTTCAATTAAAATTTCATGTTATTAATAAATGTTTTATACTTCAATGTCATATCACAATTTGAAGTGATAAATTTCTGCACAATGCTATAATTTTTTAATGAAAATCAGGATAAAATTTAAATTTATAGCATATGAAAAGAAGAAAAAAAAAGTTATAGCATAACACATGCTATTTCTTCATTTTCTTTGAATTTTAACTGGGAAAAGTGTAGTCCTTAAAAAATGAGTGTTACTATTGACAGGGAAAATCGTGAAAAATATCAAGATGTGAATAAAAGATACATATCTTCTAGAATGTAAACATTAATCCTTTCATGGATATAAGTTCTTATTTAAAGTATTTAAACTTTTAAATAACTAAATTATAATAAGAGGAATATAAGGTATGATACTACAGTCGCTTCAGTATTCTAGTGATATCCTTACATCAGAAGCATTGATGTCATAACTGATACATGGTCTTCTAGATTTATTTATAATTTTTATCCTTAAATACAAAGTGTGAAATAAAAATAGTTGTAATTAAAAACATTAAATTTTCAATTTAATTTTTTTAATTAACCTCATAATTTGAAGAATATTATAAATAAAAAGAATTGATTCTGTAGGTGAATCGGCATTATAAAATTATTTTTTATGAACAACCTAATTGTGTTCTCTATATTTACTTTAAAAATAATATGTATTTTAATTATGAATTAAATTCAAATGCTGCAAAAGCATTCAAATAATTTTAATGATATTATTTTCTTTTAAAAAAAACTCAATAGTTTGCTTTTATTTATTATTTTTAATACATTCTTAGAAAAATTATTTATAATGATATCTTAATATCTAAAATTATTACTTTCAATTTGGTTGAGTGATATTTTGCATTTAAAAAGGAAGACTTATTTTTATTTTTAGATGAAGCATATTTATTATTTTAAATAAATTTTTAGATGTAGCATATATATTATTTATTATTTTTAATAAATTCTTAGAAAAATTATTTATAATGATATCTTAATATCTAAAATTATTACATTAAATTTGGTTGAGTGATATTTTGTATTTAAAAAGGAAGACTTATTTTTATTTTTAGATGAAGCATATTTATTAAGGTGAATTTTAAGAATAAACAGTAGTAATAATGCAAGGATTGAAAGATATAATATGACATTGGTGACTGATTTATACGAAACAAGATAAGGGTATTGCTAAATGTTTCGAAAACTGCTAGTAGTTAAAAAAAAAAGTGATAAAAGTACATGATTGCTTACTTAGCAAAAGTAGTGAAATAGATATTAGAAATAATTAAGGTGACTAATAAAGGAGATTTTTCAATAAATTTTAATTATCTCTTGCCATTAAGTGATGTTTACTTTTATAAAATTTTTTCTTTAAAGGGAATGCTATGCTGTACGAGTAATCCTTCTTAGCAAATTCTCTGTCACCTACATAATTAAATAAAAATTCTAAGTTAAGGTACGCCTAGAGTAAATCATAAAGTTTCTAATTTCTGAATTTTTTATTTTTTTCTCTTCAAAACATTGAAACAAAACCAAATTGTGGCCCGATTATGTAGTTTAGATGTAATCCCTCAATAATTTGTTTGCATTTTAAAATTTTGAAAATATTTTTTTTAGCATTTGAAGCTTCATAGTTTATTCTAGATTTACCTGAATTCACTTTTATCTGAACTTAAAATTTTAAAATTCTAATAGAGGTGAAACAAAAATTGCCACTAAATGCTTCTCCTTCAGTATAGCTTCCTCTTAAATCTGAATTGTTTTTCTTTGTTTGTTGTAATCAGGGATGGTAAGTTTCTTACACAGTGGAAAAAACCGTGCCGGGAGATATAGGCAGAGCTTAATTTATCATAAGGTTGAGAGGCTTGTTTTTCTAGAAACAATAGAATGTTAAAAAAAATATAAATTTCTCTGTGTAGTTGTGTTGATAGTATTTTCCTCAAGAATTGTTATTGGAATTATGTGAGAACAAAAATTGAAATGTAAGCTCACATTTACAAATCTATCATCATTTATTTATGTTTTAAGTAATTTAAAACCCCTTTTTTAATAAACAGAAGGTAAATTATGTTTAAAGTTTCAACCAGTGCCTACAAATATTAAAGTTTATGCGTACAGGACCTACATTTTTTAATCAGGACATTGACCTAGGAGGTTTCTTCCAACTCAAGTGGAGGAAACTCTTTTTATTAAAGAGTGTATTAAACTAAAAATTTAAATATTTTATAATTGCAATATAACTTCAATTATAATAATATTTCCAAGTCATTTAATAAATAATTTTTAAGTTAAAATAAAAAGTCAAAATTGGAAAGAAAAACAAATGTAATGAATTTCTTAAGAAATTAATACAGCTGCTGTTTTTTTCAATGTTTTAAATAAAACAGTTTAGATCAAGCTTATTTTTATAATTATATATAAAGAATTTTTAAAATATCGTAATCACTTTATTTTATGTATTATATTACAAATCACACAATGATTTCGTAATTACAAACAGCATACTAATTTTCAAACTTAATACTGTTAAGTATGATTTCTTTAAACAATTCTAAGATAGTATGCTAAAGGTATTTAAATAAATAAATATTTTTAATGCAAATTGTAATTTTACATACCTAATCATAAAAATATAAGCAAATAATAATTTATAAAATATACTTAATTTTTTACTATAGATTATTTATTTTTTTCTTCTTCTAAAATTAAAGAATTTTTATTTTTAAAACAACATTAACTTTAATTTTTTTTTTTAAATAAGCAAATAAGTGATTAAACAACTTTAAAGCTTTTTTAATCTGTCGAAACTTATAACTTTTATTTCAAAAAATAAAATTTGTAAGTTTTCAAATATAAATGTTATAGCTGAATTTTCTTTTTCCTCCTAACATTTTGATAGCTTTGCAATATTTTGCTTAAGATTTACTAATATTATAGTTTTAGGGAGAAAATTTTTTTATATTTTACTGTTAATTAAATCAGAGAAAAAAATAATTAAGTAAAAAAGAAAATTAATATCAAAAATTAATAAAAAATACAATGGCCTTAAAAAAATTTGACCAATTGAAAAAAATATTAGCAAAGTAATGATTTATAAATTGATATTTTATTTATTATTATCTCTAGTGTTATTTATTATTTCTAGTAATATTTTATTGAAAATTCTGTTCTTAAACCGAATATTTAGTAAACTAAAAATAATATAAATGCATGTCGAGATATAAGTATACATATTTATTTAGAAAAATTAGGAGTAACTTAAATCAAAATAAATTGTTTTAATAAGATATCATGATTTTAAAATTCTGTTTAAAATTGAAATAAATGCTATGAATATAGATGTTTAAAAAAATATTTGTGAAAAGTTCTTACATTTTTTTGTATTTTATTAAATTATATTTATTTTAAACCTGAACAATTCATTTATTCACTATTAGTAAATAGTTGTATCGGTGAATTTTGATCAATTTTATATTCTTCCACTTCATCTAGTTTTTTTTCCAGTGCCCTAGAAGAAATTACTTTTCTGGATTGAAATGCCAACCCTGGTTATAATAAATGTATTATATTCTTAATACTATGTCCATCCTAATTTACTTTTGATTTTTTACTATAAATTTTAAAGATGAGATTTATGCACTTGTTACTCATATTTGATATGTTTATAACCTTAATAAACCTTATAAATTTATTTACTGTTTTTAAGACTGCCTGTCGGCCTGATCTAGCACGTATGATTGAGCCAACTGTTGAAGAAGTTGAAACTCAATTTCGGAATTTGGAAAATAACTTGGCATTTGAAAATCCAATAGATGTTGAAAGGATTGATCCCCCCACCTATCGAAATCAGATACAAATTGAAGAAATTCAAACAAGCTCTATTCCAAAAGAAAAGGAACAAATAAATAGAGTACTCATTTCTTAAAATACCTTATTACAGTGAAACCTCCAGAAAAGACCACCTCTATCTACAACAAATTTTGGGAGGAATGGAAATTTTTCCATAGACTTTGTTTTGAAGAAAACCTTTAGAAGAGACCATTAAAACCTCTCCCAACAACATCTGCTTAAAAGGTTAAATAAGGAAACACAAAAAAATATCAAAACGGAAAAATTTCACAAATAAAATAAGTAGAATAAAATATATTCAAAATATTTGTGTGAGGCTTACAACCTCATTTTGCAGTCAAAATGGATTAAAAATGATGCTATTAATAATTTACTTTTAGAGTTGAAAGTTAAGAAAAAAAATTATTTTAGAAAAAACAAGCATCTCAAATAAACAAACCTCTTCTCATCTTTTAAAGCTAATTAATTTTTATTATATAAAATTAAATGCAAACTTAAATAAAAAACTTAATTAGTAAATTTGTTTTTACTCATAATTCTATTAGTTGAGATCATTTTTATAGAGGCTAAATTTTATTAATTGATCCATCTCTTAATGGCACTCACAGAAGTGGCATTTCTGCGGCAAGGAAACGACATTGACTAATATTAAAATCGTTCGTGATAACAATTTTGAAGTCAATGGCCGTAACTTCTAAGAATTATCAACCTCCATCAATGACCATTTTTTTATGGAACAGAGTGTGGCCGTTCCCGAGAGGTTTCACTGTATAATATTAACAAATCACCTTTGTTTTTTATCTTTTTTTTACACAAAAAGTAAATTAATATCAAAGAAAGAACTGATTGATGATAAAATTTATAGAAAAAGTTTTTTCAAATGAAAGGATTATTTCTGTCATATTTTTTATTATGAAATATGTTTGCCTTAGTATGATAATAAGTTTTCATATCATATTTTCCAAACCTTTGTTATTAATCTAATTTCTTTTTATGTTTTCTTTGGATTTAATTTTAAAATAACCTGAAGTTATTTCTAACACTCAATTTGTTTCTTCAAAATAATTTAATTAATTTTAAAATACTAAAAAAGATACAGTACTTTCAAAGTAATATTTTTTCCGTATCAGTAAAATTCACTTTTTTAACCTTGCATGTCTTGATGATACTCTTAATATTACTGTGGGTTTAATTGCATTAAAAAATCAATCGACCCTGGACAGACACTCGCGAGAGAGACTGCCGGCCTCAGCGATAAGAACGTGTTTGCGCTTCCTGTCGCGAAAGGATTAATAGTCTGCAACTTTTCTTATTGCCCATTTTCTTTATTCTTAACTAAAAATTTTTTTAATTTACATGTTTAATATTTGCTACAGAAATATAAATTTTAAGTACAGGTTGTACTAAGTATTTTTAAACTGAGTATGCCAATATGAATCGAGGCATATCTTGGATGTGAGTTTCCTACCTCAAAATTTTAATCAAGGGTAAAAATACTCATATAAAATTTTTAATTTTTTCCCTGCTTGTTAAAGCAAGATAATCACATCAAAAATCAAGCAGTGAGTAATATATTTTTGATTGTCGATATAGGGCAATAGCATCCCTTCCATGCATTCTGAATTCAATTAATTAATTGCTATTGCTCTAACACTGCTTGTAAAAAAGGTTTTGCAACGTAAAATAAAATATCTAAAAAATGAGCTGGTCTTAGTAAGGAGCACTTTTAAGGTCTTTCCAGCAACATTGCTTTTAGCAAAGAATATAGAGAGGACAAGTCCAACTTGTCATATATGTAACTAACGTGGGGATTTTATTTTTTTGCCTTTGTTTAGCAATAAAAACCCATTGATTGTATTTTTGATCAGCAGTACAACTTGGCAAAAGGCCGAAGTAAATCAGGCACTAATAGCTAGCATGTTTCATTTTTTCTGATCTTTTGCTGTTTTATAAGAAGAAATGAATGGTGAAAGAAAATCTAATTTTAAAAAAAAATCTTTCATCTTATTACTATCTGTTTCCTTTTCAATTGTTGTCTTTTATTTTCAACCGCTATATTTATATATTTTACATTAACGCTCGACCAATGGATCCAATTAAAAGCTACTCCCAGTTTAGCTTTCAAAACTTCTTGACCTATATCTGCTTTCTAATTTTCTTTATTTTATAGCTAAAAATAGTTTCATTTGCTTTATCAATATAAACTTTATCTTAAGGACCATTCAAATATTATGTAAGCATTTAAAAGGGGTGATTTGCTTATTTGTGATGACCAAGTTTAAAAGGTTATAAGTAATATTTAAGTAAGACACTAAATTCCTTATAAAGTTTAAAAGAAAAGAAAAAATCCCTCTCAAGCCAGTTCAATTAGAAAGGAGGAGTACTTTTTTATTCTGATTCAATCTATATATTCGTCTAGAAGAGTATTGGAATTCAATGTGCATTTTTCCTTGACTTTATTCCTTTTTTTTAAAATTTAATTAAAGGTTCTTGTTTGTGTCATTGCACTTAGCCAAGTTTGGTTACAGCTTCGTAGACATGTGTACTCTTCTATTTGTCAGTCTTGTTCCTATCTTGGTTTTAATAGCTGCTGGTGTTGTTTTATAGTTGGTGTTTATTAAATGCTACAGAATATTTATTTGCTAAAATGAAAGTTTGTTGACTGTTCTTTCTAATATTTCTGATACACAACTTACGTTTCAGTTGTGAATTTTTTGGTTTTGCTGATAATAAAAGGTCAATGGGAATGAATCTAAAATAAAGAAAAGTGTATTTACACAATTTTTAAACAGCCTAATTCATGGTTTGTATTTGTGAAAGTCTCCTTTCAAATTAGTACTTTTCTGTTTTGTCATACTTCATTATCTTCTGCACTTGCAGTCTTTTGTGCTTTTTAGTCTTACATTTTCTCATAAGTTCAGTATTGATTAAAGAAGTAAATTGAGGTCGAAAAATTCCTTTGTTAATTGTTTGTAAAATGACTTTTTCAATTAAATTATTTGAGAAATGATATTAAAAATAAATAGCAATTAGATAAACTTACACCATTGTCTTTTCTTCAGATTTCTGAATCTGAAAGGGAAGTTTATGGCCCCAAAAGTTACTTGGATAAATCATCAATGTATACTGCTGTGATTTTTAAAATCATTTACATGCTTGGAACTAGTATTCTAGGAGTTGTGTGGTTCATTTTAAAGATAATTTTTAAACTTCTTAGACTTTGGTGGAATTCTAAATCTGAAGGAATTGATAAGGTACATAGTTAAATTGAGTTAATTATTTAGTTACAAAACATGTAATTTATAGCTTTTTTTCTTCTTCATTTTCCTTTTCTTTTCTATTATAAAAAATTTTTTGAACTATTAAACTGTTGTATAGTTTATGCTTTTGTTGCTAGTTTTTAAATAATTCAAATTAATAGTAACTCTTCTAGAAAATTCTAAAATTTAAACCTTCG
Organism: Parasteatoda tepidariorum; assembly: GCF_043381705.1. Classification (NCBI taxonomy): domain Eukaryota; kingdom Metazoa; phylum Arthropoda; class Arachnida; order Araneae; family Theridiidae; genus Parasteatoda; species Parasteatoda tepidariorum. Next base: position 57,481,418 of record NC_092209.1, on the reverse strand, counting down.
CTAAAATAAAGTTGTAAGTTTCATAAACTCAAAAATAGTAATTGTATAAATTCAAAAATAGTAATTGTATAAATAAACTAATTTATCTTATCTTTATTTATTTATTTTTGTTCACCATGCATTTCTATACTTAATTATTCATCTCGTAATGCTTAGTTACATTATGTGAGAGTTGAGAATTTTAACTGGCACTTTTTCAAAAAAAATTTTTTTAAATATACCCAAGAAACTAATTTTCACAGGAAATCATGCATAATAAAATGTAATTTGGCATTTTATGCTCTACATAAAGAAAACAGTGTAATTAACTTTTTTTTTTAAACATAATACTCCATTACTAAAAAGGTTGCTGTTTGTCAACCTTTATATGCAATTTTTTTAATGCTGAAAAATTCATTCTTTTGTTCTATTTCTTGTACTGAGAGGTTGAAACAATACTCAACTTTTTCTTTATCATTCTATAATTATGATTTGTCTTGTGTAAAATTTTACTTTAAAATAACATACAATTAGAACAAATTAAAATAAATTATAAAAATATCATATGAACTCTTGTGTAAAATTTTACATTAAGATTTTATGCAATTAGAACAAATTAAAAATAAACTTTTAAAATCATATAACCACTCAAGTACTTGTTTTACTCATATTTTGATAATTTTCATTGAATTATCTTTTTTATGTGTATACTTTTAATGAAAAGTTACGATAGTAGAAAATTTAACAGATTTAATTTTTTACAACAAAATGAAAATATTTTAGTAAATGCAGTAAACATAAACATGACAAGCTAATTTTATGATTAATAAATAATGTGTAAACAATGTTGCTTGAACAGTTGAAATGTTTTTATTGAGATAAATACTAATAAAATGGAACCACACAAAAATTATGTATCTATGTAAATTATGTATCTATTAAAATGTATCTATGTATACTAATATATAGGCAAATCGTAGTCTGTAGTGTGGACCATAAAAAAAGCAATCATTTCCCAAATGAATTTAAAGTTTCGATGAGAATGTCATATTGATATAGAAAAACTTCTTTAGAGACTAGACTTTTTAACAGAATGAAATTAATTTTGTGCCTTAAATTAATCATAGAGATTTGTTGACTTATATAAAAAAAAAAAAAAAAAAGCAAATGTGAGTTTAGATTTTAAAAAAATCACAGACTTCTATTAATGAGTAGATTTTTCCTTACTCTTCTAATTGTATGATTGTTGGGTTTCTAAATTCAAACTTTATTTTTTAGTTTGCAATTGATGAAGATAACCAAGAAGCAATAGAGAAAGCTTTGTTACAAGTAAGTTGCTCTTATATTCTATAAGATTTCTTGAAGGGGGGAAACAAGTGTGTCTCTGCCTGTACTAAAGGAGCATAACAAATTTCAATAATTTATTAGTATATTAACAAATTAATAAGTTTTAACTATCATTTAACCTTTCTTTTAATTTTAAAAATGATGTAAATATTACTTAAGTTTTTTTTTTTTAAATTTACTTATTTTAAGACCAGTTAAATAAAAAATTTGTAAATAATTTATTAAATAATTCATTGTAAAAAATAAAAAGTTTTACTGGCTCTATCATCTGTTGGTAAAACATTTTAACTCTTTACTGTTGATAATCTCCATTTGATTGTATAGTTGTATGCAGTTACTTTCCCACATAACGAATCGGTTTCACTCATCATTTTTGTAAGCTGGTTACAGTTCATGATAGTTAAATTATTAAGCAATAAATGATTATTTTAAGACTGTTACAAAACTTTTTCTGAGCTTTCTTTGAAATAATTTGAATGACATTTCTTGAAACAAGACGAAATATTTACAGTAATATCTAACAAAGCAAGTTTTATTGTTTTTTTTAAAAACCAGAATTGCTTTATAATTAATATAAACCAAAGCAGTTAAATCTATTAAAGGCAGAATATGATCCTCTTAAAAGTCTAAAATATTTACAACATCAAAGCTGAAACATAAACATGATGAAAAACAAAAGAAATGCTCAACAGAATTTTCAGGAGAGCAGGGGAAAATCAGAAATATGTTCAAACAGGAAGTATTTATTATTAATTTTTTTTTTATCACACCACAATTTAACATTTGGAATATGAGTTAATACAGTTAGGAACAAATTAGAACAATTGTTTTTAAAGTCATGGAAAGACATATGAATTTTAACAGTTGTTGAACTGTAAAATACAATTTTTTAATCTTAAAACTTATCATTTTTGTAACTTTCTAGAATTTATAAAAAATCTAGGTTACCTAATAGTTTGTCTCATACATTTATTTTTTAAAAATTTGTAGGCTTATAAACTGTGTTTCAGAAACTTCTGGATGATCTAGAAGTGACCACATTATTTTTTTACACATGCTCAAAATTTTCACCTGCTATAAATTATAAAAAATTAAGAATATATTTCACATATATGTTTATAACATGCAAAAAATGTGAAAATATTGATGAATTATTTTATTGCCCCAGGAACTGTCTTTAAGAACATTATTAATATATAAACATAATTAAACTATCTTATTAGAATCATTTTTAGCTGAAATTTAATTTGACAAACTGATTAAATTTATTAGAATTCATTATTAATTTTCTACATTTAAATAATGTTTCAATTAATAATAATTTATTTACTTCTTACAGGAAAATGAAGCTTTTAGTTTTGGATCTTCAAATAAAGAGAAAAATGTTGATGAAGAGAAATTAAGTTTTAAGTATCCTCCAAATTCCTTTTTAAACAATAAAGATTCTAAATATCATATTCAAAATGATTTAACAGAAAGTGACAATGAAGAGAATGAAAGCTTGGAAGAATTCTGGAAGAGAGCAGACATCAAGCTTGTACAAAGATTAAGAATGTTACAAAAGAATTCACCACATTATTAATAATAATGAATCACAAAAATGAAAAGTGATCAGCATTATACATTTTATTTAACTTCTAAATGTTGGCTTTGAATCAAAATGTGTATTTTGTTACTTGAAAATAAATTTTTATGCAATTGTTTTTAAATATATTGAATTGTTAATGAATTGTAGGTAACTGAATAAATCAGAAAACAATATTTAATAACAAGCAACTACTATATCAGGGATGGGCAAACTTTTTGGGTCGTGGGCCAAAAATCTAGAAAAAAAAGTTTGGTGGGCCGAGTAAAAACTTCTAAAATAAAATAAAGTCACTTCATCATTGAGTGCATGTCACTGTACATCAACTTTGCGTTTTTTAGTTGCCATTTTGGGATAAAAAATGTTTACAAATAACTCAAAAAGGTAGTAGCCATTTTATACATTTAATAATTTCACCATTATTTACAATGACGTTGTATGTGTGCAACCTTTCCATACGCAGTAAATTATGTTAGAACTAGAGCCGGCAGAAAAATCGGTTCGTTGGAACTTAAAACGCGTAGTCAGCCTCATGTGAAGTACAATTCACCTATATTAGATTCCATATGTCTGCTCCTCGAGAAAGACAAATACTAGTTGGAGGTAATCTACAGCTATTCTATAAAGAACTTTTGCTTTCAACATTTTACCAGTTAAAGCTGTTTGTGCTAACTATTTTGATTAATTTATGTTTTGTAGAACAAAAATAGAGAAAGTGAAAAGGTCATCAGTACTTTGTAAAAAAAGAAATCAACAAAAATAGTTTTAAACTAAGTAGATATATTCGCCACTGATCGGCTAGTTAAAATTCTGTCCGCGGGCCGGATAAAATCTTCCGGCGGGCCACAGTTGGCCCACGGGCCGTAGTTTCCCCATCCCTGTACTATATGGCCATAGATTTTTTTTTCGAATGCAATAAGATTTGTCATTTAAGCATGACTACAATTCAAAACTTTCTGTATGCGATGAATACTCAATAATACACACTGTTTTACTTTCAAAAGGTGTAGGCTAAACTAATGAAAATTCGAAATATTGAAAAAATTTTCTATTATAAAAAAAGATAAAGATTATATTTTTTAAAACATACTCATTCAAAGAACAAACTAGTGGTAAAACCATCTATATTTTAACAAAAGCAAAGCGAAATATAGAATTTGACTTGTTTAATTAGTTAAACTGCTTGTTTAGTTAATTTTATATTATAAATACTTTTTGGAATAACTTAAGAATCTGGACAACTGAAAAAGGTTGTACTTAATAATGGGATTCAATGAAGGTTTTCATACTTGATTTTTGTAAACCCGAATGAAAGTAAATAAAAAGGCAAAAAAATCAACGTCAAATTTTATTGATGATAGAACATTTTGTACGTAGCATGCAAAACAATTTGTAGGTCTTTGACTTTAGGCATCACAACTGATTTTATCCTTTCTTTCTTATGTCAATTAAACTCATTAACAAATAAATTGGAATGATAATGATTTAATAAATTAACATAGACACCAATGTAACATCAAAGTTCAATACTCTTAAGGTTTGAATCAGATATAGAAAACAACTGCATCCTCTCTGGAATCAGCTTTCCAATGGGTTTTTTGGATTTCTATAGAAAGTACATAATAAAACGTTTTATATCACTTGAATAATAACATTTGCATCAGTTATTAATAAAATTTAATTTCTTATACTGAGACTGAATCAAATAGATGTCACAATTTAAAAAAATTCTGTAAGTACAAACTTGCTCAGAAAAAATAAGGATGCAAAAAATGAAATATGAAAATAAAAGATAAATATTAAAGAAAAAAGCAAATGGGAGAACTTTACATAATAAAAAAAAAGTCATGAAGAAAATAATATATTTATTATTGTTTTGTTATTAAAAAATTATGAGTAATTAAAAAGTAGGAATAGAAAAAATAATTGAATTTAGAATACCATTTTCTCCCTGTATTTCATCATTTCCTCTTTAAGCTTATTCAATATTGATACATTAGGTTTATTAACACAGGCTTTGCTTTGTAATTCTGTTATTCTTTGTTCTTCTTCCTATTAAAATTAAATACATACTTATATAAGAATTTAAAAACATAATTTTCACTGAACATTTATTTCCTATTAACATCTCACAGCAATCAAATATACAAATTGTAAATAATTTTTATCAATTTTAAGTAAACTTGATCGAAAATAAAATTTTCAAAATTCTCACACCGACTACTACACAACACTTTATAACATGTTTAATTGGTTCGGTAAGAAAAGCCTAAGAATGTAATTTTATGCACAGGAAAACTAGTCCTTAGACTTTTTTTTTTTTTTTACGATTGTGAATGAAAATATTTTATACGGTGAATAATACTATCATTTATAAGTACGAATCTTTTTATTTAATATCAATTTGTAGCAAAATTTTTTAAGCAACTTTTCCATCTAGCTTATTTAAGTTAAACTATTCAATTGGTATACATTGCATTTCATGACATATATTTGATAGAAGAAAAAAAATCACATTTTGAAAATTTTCAACCCTTGTTAGAAAATTAAATTTTAGTCCAAAAAGTTTTTAGTCATTATAATAAATATTTTCCTTTATTATTTAATGGAATTAATGTTTTGTCTTTTAGATTAGTAAATTTGTTTATATATATATAATGATTTAGTGATAATTAGTCCATCATAAGATTAATAATTTCAATATTATGATGAGATGTAGCATGGATAAGAACTTGTTTAGGTTATCATCCTGACACTTGGCTATTTAATTAGTTTCCAAAAGTAAAATGAAAACTTATTATCAATTTTAAAAATAAAGATCTGGCACATTTTTTTAAAGAAATTTTTGAAATAATATTAAACTTAAATTTTATTTTTACAAGCATAATATGGGCAGACCACATCATTAAGATGCATGAAAGTTACAAAAAAAAAGGGTAAACAAAATTTAAGATGGTTAGATGCTAAGGAAAAGTTTTATTGGTACTCTAGAACAAAAAGCTGGAGAAGTTCTTAAGATGCCAGGTTAGGGCCCCAAGTCTCTTCAGCCAATGTAGAATTAAACTCGGCATACAATAGGGCAATATTTTAACATTCTTTGTTTCATTGTTAAAGCAACTTTCGAAGATAATTATGTTGCAATTATATAAAAATTTGAGGTATATAATTTATATTAATATTTTAACATAATATTACCTTTTTCTCTTTCAACGTTTTACAAGAGCCTTTTCCATACATTCTTAATAATGAGCCCCAAGAAATTATATGAGGATGTAGTTGCTGAAAAACAAATCACAGTCGGAATTTATTAACAGAATAGATGGTGTAATCAAATTTAAAAATACAAGAGAACCTAAAAATTTATGTCTCATTTTAATTTAATATATAAAAAAGCATACCTGTAAAATTGCTTGGGAAGCACGATGTTTGCCATCCCTTTTATTTTTACACACAACCTAAAAATACATATAAATAAAATTCAGAAAAGGAATCGCTCATAGTTGAGTTAATGCCATTTTTTAATACCTGAAAATTATGTTAAAAGATATGAAAAGTATGTTCTAAAAAATTACTATGTAATGACAATTTACCAAAATGAAATTATTATTATCTTACATAACAATAAAATGATCATAATAACATAAGAAAATACAAATATGAATGAATTCTAAATGTTTAATAATTATCAAAATCATTATAGGTAATTATTCTTATGCAGTCAGTTTCCTCTAAAAAGGAGTACTTCGTAAATTTTCTTAAAATTCAATATTATTAATCATTCCTCTGCAGCCAATTTCCTTTAAGAAGGAATATTCGGTACTTTATACTAACTTCTAGACTATAACTGAATTGGATGCTTTCCAATAACATTCTAAGCCGGTTTTTGCTTAATGTCAAAAATGCTAAATCTCTAGAATTTTTTCAATAACTTTAATTTTTGAACTTGGTACAGTGTGTAAATTCAAAAATCTTTTGAATTATGACTATCTGTGCGAGGTCACTTGGAAATTTCTTCATAGAAAGAGAAAAACTCATTTGGTTTAAACTGTAAAAACTTTTTTGATTTTTGCAATTTTCTTGTCATTTATGGCAATTTTCCCAAAAAATGCTTTCTTAACTTCCTAAAAATATTCTACCATTCTTTTAAAATCGCGTGTTTGTTAAAATGGCAAAATAAAATTTTGAGCAAAAATAAAGAAAGAAATCAAGCATATCAGAACCCAACTACTACGAACACTGGTGTATGCCAGAAATTATGGTGCTTTTGTTATTTTAACACTCAAAATTTCAAATAAGATGGACATGTTTATTGTAAAAACTTCAAACTTACCGTTGCTTTATGTTTCCCAACTTTCATTATGAATTCATTTTTCTGGTGTTTAAGATTTTTCATCCTTATACTGATTTCAGTGTCACCCATTCCATAATTTCTGAAATAAAAAAGTCTAATTTAAAAATCAGTTTTCATTTTAGCAGGAAACCTATTCTTTAAACAATTTGTAGTAACCAGTATTAAAAAAACAAAGCAATTTAAATTTCATTTTTTAATCTGGACAAAGAAACATAAACGATTTGAGTTAAAGAAAATGATACACCAAAAACCCATTCTGTAAATCGCAGTGACATAATTCGAAAAACGTATTCAATTTTTTCAATAATAAATCTTTGTGTAATGAATTTTTATTTTTTGCAATACAATTTTAATCACATGAAAACTATGTCACAACACAAGTAAAGAGAGCACCAATATTACATTCTAATAAATCATAGGAACATTTTTAAAAATTTGAACAACACATTTTAAGTGGTGCTAATCCTTAAAATAAGCAAAAAATTAAAAAAAAAAAAAAAAAGAATGCCTTAAGAGTTGTAATCAGAATTTTTATTTCATGATAAAAATTTTTAAGTGCTTGTGCATAATACATGCCTTGTATTATGCTTACGTTATAATTAACAATAAAAGATATTCCAAGGAGTGTTACATATTTATTTAATATTTACATTCTAAAGATCTTTAAAACTTAAAATGCAAGACACCCACATACTCTTTTTAAATTTCATTTGGAAATTAATAAAAAATAGTAAGAATTATTATTATTCGAACTTGGGGATTCTAAACTGGGTTACTTCACTGGAGGGGCAAACTCCTTATCTCCAGAGCAACTGCAGATCTATGTGAAAAATTTAAAAAAATAATGATTTATAGTTTGCTCATTAATTAATTTGGTTGATTAGGAAGGAGTTTAACCCTAGATCAACTTTCTTGCTATGGCCTTTAATGAGAGAAGAAATGTTATAAGAAAAAACTAAATAAAATTTAATGAACAAGCATGGGTATCAAGATACATTTGACTTTGGGTAATGTTAATTATTTATAATGAAAATTTATACATAAAAAAGTTAAATAATTAAAATGTAAAGAAAATTATTTTGAAGTACCTTTTTAAACACTCTAATAGTATTTGATATGGAAAAGGTTGACCAGCTTTTACTGAAAGATCACTTATTCTAGGATCTTCTACTCTAACTTGATCAAAAAACTGGAAAAGGAGAATATTTATGAGAAAGTAAAGATAAAATTAAATTCACAAATACAAAGCTTTATAATTTCTGATATACAGAAAAAAAACAATTATTTGTCTTTAGCTAATTTTTTTAAACATATGTGTTTTAAAATGAAATTTTTAAAAAAATGTAAAATTACTTTCTATGGAAGAATGGAACCAGAATTTATTTAAATATACAATTTAATACAATTGTAAAACAATATATGTCCATGAAAGTACAATTACGAATAATAAAGGTAAACTGAGTAAGTTATAAGTTAGAAATAATGCAGATATAAAAGGAAAAGGGGAACAATGTGTTTCTTTCCTTTTTTCCATTCTCATTATTTCAAAACATCCTTGATCAAATTCAATGTAAAAATTAAAAAAACAAAATTTTTAATTTAAAAGTAGAGAAATTAAAGAAACTAGTGGCAAATATTTTACACCTTTCCACTGATTTTGTGACACCATAGATTATTAATACATAATAGGCCAGATTAACCTCTTTTAACATGTTGTCTTGAGTTGTTTCCAGTGTTCAAAACTAGCACAGTCGAGATAATTAGAGCAGGGTTGTATTTTACACTGCTGAAATTTAATTGATTGATTTTATTTGCCACAACAAGGTTAAAAAATGTGTGTGTTTTTTTTAAACCATTTATTTTGCCGGATACTTATTTTTTTAAATGTGAGCTTTAAGAGGTAATAGGCATATAAGTAACGACTATTTTTAAGGTTAATGATAAAAAGCATTAAAAAATAGATTAAAAATAAATATAGCTTTTAAAAATTAATCAATTTTGTGTAATTAAGTCAATTTATTATTCCTTCATGAGGACCTAAGTTGCTAATTTTCTACCTAATCCTTTTCAGTAACCTTATATCATTACATATAGACTTGATTAGATTACTAAATGAAATTAGCACTTATAATGGAAAGTTATTTTCGATAATCTAATAAATGAAAAAACAAAAGCAAATCTTCTCTGAGAAGATAAAAGAGAATTAGAATGTTTAAAAATAAGTGAAGCTTACTTCAACATCTTGAAAATCATCTTCATCACCACTCCGTTTCTCGGGATCAAATTTTTTTATTTTAGGAATGAGAACTTCAAGTGCAGATCTTGCTAAAATCAGAAACATTATTTAAAGAACAAATTCATTTTTAAATTTAATATCTTAATTGAAATAAAATTAAATATACCAGCTTCAGACTTAGCAACTTTTTTACTGCTGCCATATCCAGTTCCATATTCCATTTCATTTATAATTACAACTGCACCATATGGAGTACTAGCACTCTCTGGAAAAAAAAAGTTAGACTTGATAAATATAGTGTATTTAATTTAGCAACATTTAACAGTGTGTTTATTAAACAGAAAGACAGAATATAACAAATACAAAATGCTTTTAATTTAGTTAAAGTACATGAATGTAACAATATCTTATCGATTCAACTTAAATTTTTGTTTCAACCCTGGAATAGGATCTCAATTTTCAAAAACTTTATTACTATGATTTCCTCCCTCATTTTTTTTACCTTTTTTTTACAAATGTAACTATTGTAGATCCAAACACTGACTTTTAGAACTGTGACTTATATTTTGTATATATTTAGAACTTTATTTTAAAAAAATAACTCAATACTCCCAAAGCTAATTTAAAATAGATACGTGGGCAATTAGGGGGTGTAGAAAGATCAGAATGCAACACAATCTGAAAAGAACAACAAAATCAGTTCCAGGATTGACAAATATAACAAGCAGGTGGCCTCCTAATGTGCCCAAAATTCTTTCATTCATTACAATCTCTCATAATTTCTAATAAAACCAATTAATTTTTGATTAACAAACGACACACAGGAAAAATTACAATAGAACAGGATAAAATAAATTATTATTAGAAATTTAAAATACCTAGTTCTTTGAAAATGTATTTAGGCTGAACTCTCAGAGTATGTTGAACATATTCATGAAGAATGCAAACTGGTGACTTTCCGGTTGGATTCATAATGAATTCTGCAAAATAAATCACTCATTTGTAATAAATCTGCTTTTAACATGTTGCAAAAATATATTATTTTTAATAAATTTAACAGCAAATAAAAATATAAATATTTAAAACCAATGTAAAATTAAAAAAAAGATGAGAATCCACCTTGATGATAGTAAAACCTTGACATTAAGAGGCTTTAGGGATATCTAAATTCCAGGATATTGAAAAATGTATAATTTTTGACATTTTAGACAAAATAATGACTGTGTTGGCATTTTGAAATACTTATAGCTAATACTTTATAAAATAGTTAACTGAAACAATCTCACTATCTAAGCACCTTCATTTGAATTTACATTTTTTTAAACATCATAGTTTTGTTACCTTCCTTTGATGCTGTAACTTCTTTCTAATCACCACAAACTGTAATATAATTTTCCACAGAACTTATCTCCTCATAAAATACAAGTCAGTTAATGCATCAACTGTTTTAAAATTTATTAAATTAATTTATTTAAAATATTTGATGAAATCAAGGGCCACTAAGAATAAGAGTCCTGTTATAAGAATAGTAGACAAGGACTGAAATCAGATTTTTTTTTCCTCGCAATAATTCGAGAACAAATTTATAATTTTTTAAACAGTGTTTGTGGAACTTTTGTCTTGCTGACTTCCAACCCACACATTAATTATTGATAATTGACTTAAAGCATATTATACATAAAAACAATATAATTTGTTAATAGAATTATTTCATATGCATGGACTGACCTCTCTTTGAAGTACTACCAATAGTTGTAGATTTGTCTGTATTTGCAGGTAAAGGACAAGTAATTAGCTGTGTATTATCTGGCTATAATAAAGGGAAAAAAATTGTAAAAAAAAAAACTAACAAGATTATTAACATTTAATTATACATTAAGTATTTGTTATAAGAATGAATAAAATATATACCAAAAATGGGCGTTGTTTTCTCTTAATTTGTTTCTGGTGTTTTCGTCTTCCAAACCAGGTTCTAAAATTAAAAAAAAATAATAATAATAATAAAAACAAACAGGGAAGTTGCTATGGTTAAAATAAATAATTAAAAAATTAATAAAAATTAATTACAAATTGGGAACATTTTAAAAAATATATTAAAAAAGATTATACTCTCTATACTAATAAGTATAGATATTAATCTTACATCAGCTTCAAAACCTATTCATGGAAACATTCAATCAGGGTTAGTAAAAATCCAATGTGGGGTTTTTTCATGAAAAAAAACCTATTTTGCACAGGGATGAACGTTTCTTTTTCTTCAGAAATATTCAAAATGCTTATTGTTAAGGATGAGTATTTCAGTCTTTTTTTCTGCCTGATAAATGCATGTATAATGAATTGCCAATTGATGAAATTACAGAAATGACTTTACAAAATGTAGAGCACAATATCTAAATCAGTGAGTTTTAAATTGTTAATAAATATATAAGTTAAAAAAGGGTATTTCTGGAAGCATTGGGAAATTATATATTCAGGAAATGCAAATGTCTATATCAATATTCAACTGTATTATTCAATAATTGAATTATTTATGTCTTATAACATACGAAAAAGTTTCAACTTTTATCTTCATTATAATATTTTGCTTTCAATTGAATGAAAAAAGATAATAAAATTTAAACTTTTATTCTATACACATTGTAAGAATACAATTTTAAAATTTTAATGGATAAACAAAAATGCACAGCACACACACACAAAAAAAAACTTTTGATATAATGATTAGATTTACATGTTGTAGGATTTACTTTAAATGATTGGAGGGGGTGATCGTAAATATGTTAATTAAAGCAGACGATATTTTAAGACACAAAAATGTTCTTTCTTTATATAACCTTCTTTCAACGAAGTTGGATTCCCAACCCTCATAACATAGGGGGTAGTTGCAATCTGAGAAAGAGGGTTTCAATAGTTTTGTCACGAAACAGTAAAAAATTTGGACTCCTAAATATTAATTTTATTTTTTGCATATTTTGCCATTTCTTGGGAATTTATTAAGCCAATCAAAAAATTTCAGCACATATTTATAAAATTCGTTTATCCAAAGATAATTGCATAGAAAAAATAATTTTTATTAATTATTTCTATTTTTTAATACTTTTTTTGAATTTTAGTCTGAAAAATTTTAAATACACAAAATTTTTACATTATTTTAAAGAATATAATTTTGTAAGGCAAAATACAAAATTTGAACAAAATTGATGAAATAATTACTATAGGAATCGAATTTTAAAGTACTTGTATGTTAACCAACAAAACATTTCACAGACAACAAATATGTCATCATAAAGTCTTGGTTTAACCTCAAAAATTGTTTGCAAACCCATTAATTTCCAAGCAATAGAAAATATTATAAAGTAGTACTGAAACAAATCTTAACTTAATTATTTTCATTAATTTTAATAATTTAAAAACAGCATGTTATGATATGTTCAATAATAATTAATGAAAAATAAACCTTTAACTTCAAGCAAAGTAATGAAAAATTCCCTTTATTACTTACTTAAATCGTTTCACAGTAATAGTTTGGAATTCAAAACGTTTCTGACAATACTCTCGCACAGCTAAATAATCTAAAAGTTTAAAAAAATATTAATTAAACAAATGCACGTTAATGCTAATAAACCTAAAACTTTGGCAATATCTCAGATTAACATTCTAATTAAGAGAAACTGACAACTATAATGAAATGAGAAGCATAAAAAGTGGCTTCTTCACATTTTAACCACACTGCCACAAAATATTTATAAGAAACAAATAATTATTAAGATAAGTAGCTAAAAAATACTTTTGAACAAATTAAAATAAAAAATATGAATTAAAAATTCTTCAAATTTTAATTTTTAAAACTTGATTCAAGCATTTTCCAGTATAATGAAGAAAGGGTGATTTTCAAGATCTTTTATACAGAAGAAGAAAAAAAAATAATAATTATTGATTTATTGATGTTTTGTTTCCTTCTATCAGTGATTAATTTTAGCAAAATTTATGCAATACTTCATGCGGTAAAAGTTTTGCCATTTGTTTTTCTTTAAATCTTGATGAACTGCTTTCTAAATGCAGACACAAAAAATGATAGTCATGAAATAAGAAAACTTTAAAAGGAAAATAAAACTGATGTGCCACATGCATAAACTGTTAAGAAACTTAGTTTAAAAAATATGAGTCAAAAGTTTCATCTGATACTTTTTATAATTTATGATCAGAACTAAATGTAACTTTTGAATCCTTATGACTTAAATCTTACTTATTCTCTGAATAGGGCACTGAAATCTCAAACCCACTTCTTCACCAACTCTTGCCATTGCTTATAGTCTAAATGCACCTAAAATCATGCCCTCACCCAAAATCATGTATTTTCTTCCTATTGTTCTTTTCTATCTGGCCCATGTAAATGCAATAGAGGTAGCTTTTTTTCTAAAAGTAGAGCTCTTTTAAGAGCTATTGTTTTAATTCAAACTTTTTTCAAAAGATTTTAAATTTTAATTTTATAAGCGCAAAAAATTTTAAAATATATCTTTCTTTCGAAAATATTCTAGTTTGCATTTTTATGTTTCTGGGCCATATGGCAGCGCTGCTGTGACACTTTGTAAGCCACTATTTTTGCTTTTATTTTCAATATTTGGTATTTTACAAATTTTATGCAATCCTTTAAAATATGCTCTGGCTTTAATTTTTTTTTATTATTATACTTTATTATGACCTTTTTTACCCAAATGAATAACTAGATAATCAAAATATTCTATGTCCTCATTTCTTGATTTTTAATTTACAGCTTTAAAAAGCATTAAGCATATTCTACTAGAATTTTTTAAAAAATAAATTAAAATTCTTTTGAAAGTTCTTTTCATTAAATAGAAGTTCATTTTCAATCACTTAATGTTATTGAATCACAATTTTTGATATGCAATTTAGTTTAAAGCGGAAATTAGGATATTTATTGGATAATATATATAATATTCCATTACGTTATATATTGGATAGATACACTATATATATCTTAATATTGTAATGTAATGGAAGTTTTAATAATCTGTAGTACTTAAAAAGTTCTATCAAATTGCATGCTATTTAATCATGAATACTTCATTCAATTTGATAAAAATAATCTTACCAAGAGAGCCAGAAACCTTTACTTCCTTCACACTTTCTAATTTAGCAGATGGGAAAATTAAATTAGAACCTGAAAAGTTATTTTTTTTAAAAATGTTAAAAATGCTTAAAACAGGACAAATTCAAATTATTCCTAACAGTATTAGTTACTGATTGAAAAATCAATCATACCTTTAGCAACGTTTGATACATTTTTCATCATTCCACCAGATTTAATTGCAGAAGTATCAACCATGTTAGTGTCTGCACATCCATTTTGTGTTGCATGGTTCTCAGTCTTGTCAGTTCGATCCATTCCATTAGCTTCAGTAGATTTTTTGCAGTCAGTGTTATTAGTTGAACTATCTTTATTTTCTAAATTCTCTTCAATACCCTTTAATTTGCCTTCAGCTTCCAATTTTTCTTTCTCTAATTCTTTTTGGTATTGAAGGCAAGGTATGGCAGAAATTGGTATTTCATGTTTCTAAAAAATTTTAATTTAGACTTAAGTTTTAATATCATAGAAATTTAAATTTCACATACCCGAAGTTATCAGGGTATGAAATTTTAATTTCTATGATAAGTTTAAACGTATAATTATCAGGGTGCATAGCCAGATTTTTCAACAAAAATAAGCACTTTTTAAGCACTCAAAAAATATTTTTAATCACTTCCCAAACAAACAAAAAATCATAATTAAGATCTGTGGAGTAATAAACATTATTTTTTTCTATTGTTTTAAGTTTTTAATTTATAAACATAAAATCAATAAAATTTGGGAACATTTTCAAAAACTTCACATAATCATGATAAAATAAGTTTCTGATAAATAATTAGTTCCGTAAATATTGCAGTGAAAGAAAATTGTGAAAATAATGAATTTTTTGCAAATCAGAACGACAATCGATACGGCAAAGAAAAAAATCTCTAAGGTCTAATCTAAATCTCTTTTAAAAGATAGAAAATTAAGCACTTTTAACAAACCCTGAATAAAAAAAGAAACGTAAATCAAAAATAAGCACCATTAAGCACTTTTGAAAAACGCTACGCACCCTGATTATACTACATTTTTTGTGCTTAAAACAAAATATAGCAAGATCTAGAATATTCGCCACAATAAAAAATGAGGTATGTTAAAGCAGTCGTCTGCTGTCATCCCTCCCTTATTAGTTCATGGGCAAAACTTGCTAAAACTGTTAAGTTAAACTCTTTCTAGGTATAAATTTTCCCATTTATGTAGTTTAACAAAAATAATTTTTTCATTAACATCTTAAGATATGTAACATGCATTTTTAATTATACAGAAGAGGGGAGGGAGAAAGGAGTGGGATGTGTTATCCGATCGGGCTTGTTTGCCATACCCCTACCTTTCCGCCACATTGAAACAGATTTTAAGAAGCCTCTTTAAACATTTTTTTTAAAAAACCACTTTAAAACCAAGATACCAATTTAAAATTTACCAATAATTTAGACTTAAAATACAAAATCACTCTTCATTGTACCAAACTCTTTCATTATAACCAATTGTTATTCCGTAGAATATAACATCATTTTCATCAGTGTGCCTGAACTAAACTCTATGTTCCAATATAGAGTCCGAAACCGAGTACAACTTCATACCTCAAAAACAAGAACTAGGCATGTTTGCTTACATTGAAAAAGAATCATTTAATAACAAAAGTTTCAGTTATTAGAAGCATTTCTTTTATTGTTATCATATAATGCACTTAGGAACATATAAGATTTCCTTCGAATGAAGGAAGAGATCTCTAGATTCTTTTCCTTCATATTCGTCATAAAATATTAATTACTTTATTGATAATCAAAAGAAAATATAGCAGCTTTGGGGGAAATCTGCACACTTCCAAACATTCAATTGCTTTAAAATGATTCATACACAATGAAACCATACATTTATACAACATTTATCACTCTTGGCTTAAAAACTTACTTATTCTTTTTGGGAAATGTCAGTCACACTTGGAAAATTTAGTTTAATGTTAAGATATGATGCATTAACTTGAATATAAATTCAAGTAGCATATGCATGAATATTCACATTCTTACAACCCTACTTTCTGCCTAGACATTTCTGTTTTTTTAGAAACAAAAACTTTCTTTTTACTCATCTTTGAACAAGAAGGGTGGAAATCGCATAGAGAAAGTGTGATTAAAGAGAGTTTAAATTTTGTTAATAACCTTTTTAACATTTTAAAAATAATTTTCAGAATTTTCTTCTTTACAAAACACATACATTTTCATTACTAGTTGAAGAAATATCTATAGCTCACTCTTCTAAAAAATGCAGATGCCTCATTTTTTACATCTTTGTTTTTATAATTTTCACAGGCTTTTTCTTACTTATGACTGTCAAATGACTTGAGAAAGGGAAATAAGTGTGTCCAAAGATTTGCTTAAAATTTTAAGCTAAATTTAAGAATTTATAATTTGGTACTTAATGATAGTATCTTATAACTCTTTTTTTTTTAAATTTTAAAATTAGATTTCGGTTCATGCACGATGAAACTGCTTAAATGCTAGGCGGTTAAAAGAAAAACTATTATACAACAAAATGGCCAAATTAACAAAAATGGAACAGAAATCTATATTACTCTATAGATGGCAAAGTTTTAAATTTATCCAGTTTAAGGCAAAATACAGTAAGTATAACAATTTAATTATTTAACTTCAAATACCTCAGAATTATAGAGTTCATACAAAAATAAGTAATACCGAAGAATCACATTTATACTCTTCTTTAATCTCATTTAAACTCATTCTTCCAAATAATTGTATCAACTGAAATCGATTATGAACTTATCCATGGATTTAGTTTTTTCTTTCAATAATAATAAATCAGCACCACAAGAGTTTTCTTTATCTTTTTTTCTACAGTCATTTTATACAAAAACATTATAAGTATTGCCTCCCACACACTGATGTGAGAACAATTATTAGAGTTAAATATTAGAAATTCCTCAGAAAAAAACAATCTTTGTACAGCTTGACTAAATAAATGCTCTTTATGTGAGCAACAAAAAATATTATGTTAAATTAAAATTGGTAGCTTTGGTTTTGCTATTTTCATTGTTTCTTCCATATTTTTCAGGGTTCCCACATAATTTCAAAAAAGAAAAAAAAAATCCCTAATCTTTCTAGTTCAAAGTAAATCCAGACCATATTTTATCTTTATCATGCAACTGCTGGTTGGAAAATTTTGATTTTTTTTAAATTTGTTATGTCAAATATTAGATTTTGTGAGCAAAAAATTATCATAGAATAAAAAGTTTCACAAAAAAGTGGAGTTTTTACAACAAATAATTGTAGTAGATGTTAGAATTATTTAAATTAAATCTCAATAACTGATTGTTATAGACAATTCTAAGATCAGTTATTTTCCAGGTAAAATTCAGGAATTTTCCACGTTTTCGTAAAAAAATGCAATTTTCTCTGATTATTCCCTACTTTTTAGAGTAAAATAAAATCCCCCGACAATTTCAGGTTTTACCTGTTCTACCTGATCAGTGGGAGACCAGTTTTTATTATTACTAGAATAATGTAGTTTGAACATCATGATTTCAGCATTTTCAGAATTAATTGATAAAAATAGATAATTTGAATATTTTGATTATTAGAAGTAGGTCAAAGTCCTAATTGCTTTGAATGACAGAGATCCTACATTAATACAAATAAATAAAAATTACATAGTCTGATTTTAAATCGAATTATTTTTATTATGATCAAACAAAG
This sequence comes from Parasteatoda tepidariorum, assembly GCF_043381705.1. NCBI lineage: Eukaryota > Metazoa > Arthropoda > Arachnida > Araneae > Theridiidae > Parasteatoda > Parasteatoda tepidariorum. The sequence goes on along the minus strand of NC_092209.1, from coordinate 57,463,079 downwards.
ATCTTACCCTTGTGCTGCCAGGTCCCAGAAAATAAGGTTTTGAGACACAGCATACTCTAGTTTGCTTATGAAGATAGATAGGTATTCCACTGTTATGAGTAACCTCAATCCATCCTTCAGGTAAAACTTCAAAGTGATCTTTTCCTCTAACTATAATGACAAAGGGAAAGAAAATACAACATCACAATGAAAGTGAAAAATATAGCAGAATCACAACAATGCCAGCGAAAATGAAAAACAGTTAAACATTCAATCTTTTCAGTCAGTTAATCCAAGACAAAGAAGTTGGCTTTTAACTCTTTGAACACTTTTTTCTCTCTCCTTTATACGGGAAGTCTGATAATAATTTTTTTTAAAATTCCAAATCATATGACTGTGACCAAATCATATGACTGTACCAGGATTTACTGAGTCGATTTGTAGCATAATGTTCATATAATCAAATTTGTCTCAACATTAAGACACTCAGAGAATATAATTTTAAAATCAATAAAAAAAATTCAACTCTTTCCATTAAGTAACTTATTCCTTTCAGAATAACACGCTACCACCTCTAAAAATGGATTTTTACTGGGAATAAACTCCCCAGAAAAGTGAAATTAGATATACTTTACTTTGCATAGACAAATTAAATCAAAAAATAAGCACAACTAATTTATGTAGCTAAAAATTTATGTTAATTTAAAACATTGGCAAAATTAAATAACTAAACAAACCAATAACTAAAAAAATTTTTGAAACTATAAAAAACTTTCTTAAATTTTCCAAAACTATAATCAATTTACACTAATTATTTGCATTAATTTCATATTAATCTTTCCTTAAATTCTATCCACAGAATTCTTCCACATATTTTTTTTCTTCTTTTGAATCTGAGAGAAAAATATGCAGATGCTGCATATAATCTATAATGCCTGCTGTAGAGGCACATGATTTTGGCTATCTGCAACAGTTTTCAATCATTTAAGAATTGTAAATAATTCATTAATTTTAAAAAATACAAATTTTTAGAAAATTGATGTGTAAATACACTTCACAAATACAACATTTTTAGAGATTTAGGTGAAATAACAATGGTAATTGCTCAGAACTTTCTGAAAGAATGAAATGTAAAGTATATATTTCATTAACATTGCAGTACTCATATTTTCCTTAACTATAAAATATACTTAAATAAATTCCCCTACATTGTTATCAACATTGAAGCATTTATAAAAGCATTGAAAAGGTTGATTTGAATTAAATTTACATAACAAATACTAAATAAGTTTATATGGAGCAATGTATTTAATAATATAATAAATAGTTTAGTAAATATGATGAAAGAGGATTTTTTGTAATTGGAATCTTTAATTGTAAATACAGATAGTAATATTGTAGAGGAAAAATTTTCAAAAAAAAAATAAATCTAAACATGTAAACAAAACTTTCTTGAGAAGGGTTAAAGAATTCATTCGCAGTCACATTTAATGAGATCTTAGCAAATGGACATTTCTAAAAGTACAATAGAGGAAATTTTAAAGTTGTTTCTTGCATATTGCAATTGAGAGGATAAACTATTGTTTTGACAGACCATGACAATTTATATTTATTAGGATAAAATTCAGTCACTAACACTAAACTGAAATGTTTTACCAATGGTAAAGAGCAATACCTTTTAAAATTAATTTCTCTTTCACTTCATGCTGATTTTCTGGACTTGGCTTTCCATAGTCACCTAGACCAGCTTCTAACATTGCATCAATTTCATTGGCAGATATTTCTGATTCACTATCAGAACTTCTTGCCTCTTGATCTGGATCATTATCATTACTTTCAAACTCATCCAAAATGTCAAATTCTATTTCTGGTTCTTTATAACTAAAATAAAATCAAACTTAATCAGAATGTTTAGCAGGGGTAGTAGCAAAGTTTTTAAAAATTTTAGGGTAATTTTAGGAACTTTTTTCAAAAAATTTTAGGTAAATTTTAGGGGTAATATATGATTTTGCTAGGATAAAAACAGATCACACGGTAGTTTATTACATAACAGAAGATTATTACAATTCATCCACACATATCATAAATAATTGCAAGCCATAAAATAAAGCTCTGAAATTTATTAAGTCAAGAATGAAATCTCTAAAGTGTAAAAATGAAATTTCAACTTTACATATTACCTATCAGAAATTAAGTGCATAATTCAGGAACAGGCAAAAGTGAGAATAAATCAAGAGAAAAAATAAATTAACACCAACTTGGATTTTTATTTAATTTTTACCTTCTTAATCAAAACTTTATTATTACCCTTTACCTTACTTTATTAAGAAAAACTATAGTGTGATATTATTAGATTTCAAATCAGCAATTTATATTAGAAGTTAGAGAAAAACAAATTAATCATGATCATTTTTCTAAAATATTCTTGATATGATTTGTGAGATTCTTTTACTGCCCTCAATAGTGTTGTGGTGATCTTCAACACTCCTCCATAATTTCGAATGGTATCTTTGATTAGTCTAAGAGACATAATAGTATTCTCATGGTGACTCACATTAAGCATTGCTTTATTTATCGAAAAACCTCTCTCAGGATCAGAATTCCCATGTGGCAAAATTAAAACAGTTTTAAATAATGTAGTTAAATTCTTATATTTTAGATTATTGCTTTTTTATTTATATTTAGCCTATAACTCTAATTTTTTAGGAACACCAACAAAATTTTATCAGATTTTTAGGAATTTTAGGGTTTGCACATAGTTTTAGGAATTTTATGAATTTTAGGGGGAATGCGACCCCTGGATAAAGGTAGAAGTTTTAGGATCCTTTTGTAAAATAATTTTCTGTGCTCCCGATTTTGATTTATAAACTTAATACTTATAACATTTAAAGCAGGTTCATGCGAAATATCTTAATTTATAAATAATGGACAATAAAAATTCATATAAAATTAACTAAATTATTATATGTAGAATATTTTAATTATGCTAAATTCAAAGAGGCAAACCAAAGCATAAATCCTTTAAAAAAAAATCAAAGAAGTATTCTATAACTTTTGCCTTTCAGCAGCTTTTTTTTTTTAATAAAATTAATTTCATTAAAAATAGTATATACAAAATTCAAAATTGAACTTTGAAGACTGCATTTTTACTCAAATAACATAAAATATGCAATGAATTTCAACTGAATATGCTATAATTGTAGTAAATAATCTCTTTTTGAGATATATATATATATATTTGGAATTAGGCTTTTGTTTTACATAAAAAAAAGTCTATTATACAATATATACAATGATTTAAATTGAACCTATATAAAATAATCATTAATTATTCAAGCTATTCAGTTTGTCAAACAAATTTTCAATTGATTTATTTCACTTGCATTAATTTATTATTTTTCTCACATTCAATTACATGAATAACATGTTACCGAATTATAAAATTAAATTCTTAAACAGATAACAATCCTCATAATGCTAATTTGTGTTACCTACTTGATATATATAGGTATAATTTAAATAAAGAGGCACTTGTTATGTCATACTTATTGAACAATCAAAAAGAAAAGAAAACAAGAAGGATTATCGAATTTGCATGATAATAAAAGCTTAATAATAAACAAAATACAACTGTCTAAACTACAATAAACAATTAAACTTTAATTGCTTTTTTCTTTACAAGAATTTTTTATGAAAAAGATGAAAGAAGACGTAAAAGATTAATAAAAATTAATTTTCATCGAAACAGAACTATTATTTAAGTCAGTAAAATCAGCCATCATTATTAAGCCAGTAAAATCAGCCATCAGTAAAATTAGTTCATAGAAAATGTTCAACTCCATTTTTACAAATAAAAAAAAAATCAGCTTTATTTTATGCATAATGGTAGAATTCTATATGTAATAAACATAAAAATAAATGTAAGCTTTGTTTTGTTTAATTTTTGAAAATAAAATTGAGTTAAGATTTAGTTTAAAAACAATACTGGATTTCTATCAAAATATTTAGCTTACAGCTATTGAAAGAAAATTTAAGGAAAAATAAGTAAATAAATAAAATTAATACTAGAGCTATTGTTAAATTATTAAAAAAACACTACTTTTAAAATATCAGAACATCACTTAACTTCTCATTTAGTTAAAACAAGTCATTTACACTAATAGTTAAATGCTGAAAAACTTTAATAACTTTGTTTTAATTTTTTTGGAACTAAATTCAGTTAAAAATCTATAGGATTAAAAATAATAAAATTAAAGAAAAAACATTCAACAAATTTCAAAAAAAAAAAAAAAAAAGTGGTTGGAAAAAACTAACATTATGCACATTAATTTTAAGAATTTAACGACTTTTATAATAAAAAAAAAAGCTCCTTTCAATCCAAAGTTGGGTTGATTAATGGCTGAATATTAGATAAATAACTATAAGCTTTTTATTATTTCTTTTAAAATAAAAACAAAAGCAATAAAAAAATAAAATTATTTCAATTATATATATACATGCATCGACATAATTAAAGAAAAGAAGAAAAATACAAACTTATTACAAAAAAGTATAAATTATTTAACTACAATATATGCCATTAAATGTCTTTCAATAAATAAATTAAAAAAATGTTTAGAATAGCAATTAATGAAAAAAAAATCATTAGACATATAAATATTTTTTTTTTGACAAATAGATTGAGTTCAGAACCAAATAATACAGAGCAATCGCAAAATAATAAAGGTTCTACTAAAAATAAACTGCATGAAATTATCCCTGTGGCAGAATTTTTTCCGCCTTTCTGCGACTAACTTCCCTAGCACTGATATAATATATCTTGCTTTAAGATACTTTTAATTATAGCAATCATTAATTTCAAGTAACAGAAACGTTGCAATTACAGGAGAAAGTATACAATTAAAATGTATAAAAAATTTCAACTGTAAAAGTAATATTTTTTAATTTCTATTATAGGCAATATTCTCGCATTTTGTTGGTGGAAAAATACACTAATTATTTCCTCTTTCGAATTTTGCAAATCATTACATAAAATCAAAATCCGTGAATAAATTAAGCGATAATAAATTAAAATTCGTAAAATCCAAGCAGTAACTCCCAAAATGAAGATTAACAACGAAATCACGCAAATAGGACTCTTTAAAAAAGAGTTACTCAAAAAAATTTATGTAAAACAAGGTGTGCTTTAAAGAAGAAAAAAATGAAAGAAAGAACACCATTTCTAAAGCGAACTATCTTTTTAAACTTTCGCAATTTCTGAAATTTTTATTTCATATTAATAATTTGAAATTCTAGCTAAAGCCAGTCATCACAGATATTTTTTTTTAAATCTCAAAAAAGAATTTTAAAAAATCAGGATTATTTCTTTCCTCTCTGATACGCAAGAAAGACATCTTTGAAAGAAAAAAAAAGTCTGCAGAAAGGAAAACCAAAATTTTCCCCTACCCAAATGAAAAATCTTTCTGCAAGGGGGAAGTTATAATAAGTCTCTTTATAAAAAATTTCATGAAATAAAACAAAATTTAAGACAAGACAAAATTTAAGTAATAGAAAACTGAAAGTAACAAAAAAAAAAAAAAAATTCTACATTCTGAAGATAGACCTGAAAATAACTACAGCCATGTGGTGACTTAAATTAAATAAACAACCAGTCATTATTCCGTCGTTTTTTCTTTTGAATATCTTTTAATGATAAATACAGAAAGACTCTGGAAAACAGAATTTCATTAAAATGTCCAATTTATCCATTCAAAATTTTGATCCTTCAGAATCTATCAATTTTTGATGGAAAGATCCTTGTAGGGGGGGGGGAGGCTCTTTTTCAAAGTTGTAATGTATACAATAAATTATTTTGCCTTCCAAATATTTTCACATTAAGTTCTTTAAAGTCAGTAAGTTTAACTAAATTTTGTCTTATATTTATAATATTCTTACTATTGAATAAGCTTTTAATAGTTTCAGATTATTTTTAAAGTGAATTTTTTTCAAAAATATAATTCAATTCAAGCAACAAAAAAAAAAGTTTGCAAAATGTGGCTATTGAAAAAGGATCTATCGATATTGGTCATAGACTTATTAGGGAAAAAGTGCCTACTAAGTTATTGGAGTCTATCAGCCACAGACTAAAATTTAAATTAAAGTTATTAAAGTTATTAAATTAAAGTTTTAATTAATTAACTTAAAATTTAAATTTTCAGGTCAATCCGACGATGAAACACCCACAAAACTGCGACTGAGATTCGTGCCATTCAGCATCACGAAATAAACATGGTAACAGTGTTAGTATAGACAAAGATCCTCGCACGTTAAATCTTTACATTTTGAGTGGCTTAAACCAGAGTCAAGATGCATTACGAGAAACGAAAGCCATTATATCTGTATGACGATGTATGTGTAAAATCAGCATTTCACCCAGTCCTAGTTTTGACATTAGAACAAAATAGTATTATATATAAATGACATTTAAAAAAAAAACCTTACGAAATATATTACCCATTTTGAGATTCCATTTGATTTGATTCATCAGAGGAAATTCCCAGCAGCTCATTACCTTCATCACCAGAATAATCTTCATCCTGACCCTCTAATTTCTGTTCTTTAGAATCCAGTTTCTTGTCCTTGATTTCAAAATTGTTATTTACAACAGATTCAGATTGTGAATTGCTTTTCGAGGATTTTTCTAGTAGCACTTTAGACTGACTATCCATTTCACAATTATTGTTAGACTTAAGTGACTCATCATCATAATAAACTAGAGATTCTTTAGAATTTTGATCAGTTTCATTCCTTGCCTCACTATTAAAATCATCTTTAGAAAGATGTAGCGGTACAAAATCCTTTTTTACTGCCTCATTTTTGAATTTGACTTTTTTCGATTTATTTATTTCTACATTAAGTTTACCTTCAAAATTAAGTTTAAAAGGGCAAACTTTAACTTCTTTGCAAGAAGAACCACTCTTTTTATCTTGATCCTTTGTATCAATAGACATATTCTTATCCTCTATTTTTGAAGAGTTATTTTTAACTAAATCATCGTGATTAGAGTCAAGAGAAATAGCTTTTAAGTCATTTGAACTGAAAGATGCATTCTTTTGAGATGATTGATCAAATGTACAAGTACTTTTAAGGTTGGGTTTTAAATTCTGATCTATTTCACATGCCTTCATTTGGCTAATAAAGGTGTCATTAACCTTAATTTCCTCATCTCTTAGGTTAGTGATAGGTTCACTATTCAAAGCAAAATTAGTTAATGTTGGAGAAAAAGATTTTATTGACTCGAGATTTACCCTCGATTCCAAAGCTTCAACTTTATTTTCTTGGTCTACATCAAGCAAAGATACTGGCTTTTTCAATTTTGATTTATCATCTGATTCATCAATTTTAATTACTTTAGGAGTAAAAGTTTGAGGATTTAACAATTGCTGGTTAGCATCAGAATCTCTTGATTTTAATGGAGAACTGGTTTTGAAATTTTCAACAGACTCATCTTTGCTACCTAAATTAGAAGTATCAGAAGAACAGGCAATTACTAAATGATGATCAGTTGTTACTGCAAAAGGTTTTTTATCAAGAATTATTTTAGTTTGTTCTGATTTGACAGATAAATTTGTTTTCTCTACTGAAGAAGGAAGTGATGTAGAAGGACAAATCTGCGGCTGAGCGACTATAGATGCACTTTTTTCCTTATCTAACATACATATAGAAGATTCTATACAGATTTGCTCACTGGGAGGATTTCTGAATTCAATTATTTTAGATTTTTTTGTATTTATATCTGCAATTGTAATATCCATTGGTGATAGAGGCTGGGTTTCTGATACAACTTCAGCAGTATCACATAATTTTATTTTTTTCCTTGCTGGCTCTATTTCAGTTTCTATTTCTGAAATCTGTTTCTTTGTACATTTTGCACTCGTTACATTGCCACTAGCAACTGGAGAAAGAGTTGTAGAAGAGCCCTGTACTACTGTTGTTTCCAATCCACCTCCACCATACTTAGCGTCCAACAAGTCATCAGTATGTAGATTGGACGGTTGCATGGTTAGCGGTGGTTGAGTCAGCTGCCACACTTGAGACTTATCTCCACCTTGCACAAAGTCCAGCCTATTATCAGACAGCTTAGACGAATGTGAGGTAAGAGATTGCCTTTGAACACCTGCTTCATTTAAGTTATCCAATTTGGTATCAACAGTTTCTTTCTGACTAGGAAGACTTTTCAATGGTATTCTCTCCCTTAATGCAGCACCGAGTTTAAGAGAAAGAGCCGGAGATATTTTAAGAGGTTCAGGAGATTTAGTGAGGATGCCATCTTTGGACAGGCGACATAACGTAAGGGCTACTGGCTTCATTTTAACGGCTATAGGTTTTGTTGCAAGTGAAGTTGCAGAATCTATTGCTGGTTCACTAGATGATGCATCTGGCTCTTTGCTGGAAGATGCACAACTTAATTTTATAATAAATGGAGAAGTTTTTTGAGGTGTGGTATCTGGTGATTGATCCATTTTATTATATTTAAAATTCTTTTATATTAGTTAAAATTGATAATTATGAATTAATTAAATAGTAAAACTCTAAATGCCACTAGAATTTTACGTCTAACATACATACAATATTGAAAAGTAACTAAAATCATTATCTGTGCATGATTCAAGAGTAAAGCTCCTTAGTTCAAGCTAGATACCCAATTTATTCATCTTTACATCAGTATAAAGTTTCATCGATAGTCAAGTAATCTATAAATAAATAAATAAAATATTATCATACAAAATAAAGACATCATACAAAATAAAGTAGAGACTTATATAAGATTGAAAATTTATTTTAGTAAACTATTTGAAATTCATTACAACATTATTTTCTATTTTAAACCATGATACTTAACCCTCTAACCATTTAGCTACTGGACAAAATTGTACTGAAATTTCTTAGACATGCATTATTTTTTTATTCAATACACCATGAGAAAAACCAGTTTCATACAAGAAAGCTGAAACCTGAAAGTTTGAAAATAGTCAGGAATAATGCACGCTCAGAGGGTTAATGTTAATACGAACACAGCTTAACTATATTATATATTCAGGGGTCTGTCTAGGTTTTTCTGAGAGGTACCTATTTTGTGAAAACTTAGACATAATTTGTGAAAAATTAAAAACTATATAAAAAAATCAACACAAAAATACGGTAAAAATATGGATTTATCGTTTCTTAAGGAATACAAAAATAAAATTATAAGAAAAAGTATTTTGTGAAACTACAGTTTTTCCTAAAGTTGAATTTGTGAAGGTACCGCTAAACGGTAGCAAATTCGGCCTAGACAGACCCCTGATATTATACTACATGAAGGAGGTATGTATTTATTAGGTTAGGTCTTGAATAGATGGACTGTAAAATTTTCATACTGATCATTCACACTTTTCATCTGACTTTTAAGGGTTGGATTTTAGTCCTGCTAGTGGCATAAGCTGGTCTAACTGGCAGCAAGTAAAAAACATTCCCAATATTTCTATTTTCTGGTAATAACTAAATGACACTTGTTTAACCCTTTAATGGGCTATTTATTTCTAGTAAAGGTAAATTAAAGTATTTCTGGAATTGAAATTGATATCAGAATCGTAATTGATATAAGGAAGAAAAAAACTAATTTAGCTTATAGAAAATTAATCTAAATTTTATTACCAATTTTTTTTCTGTGATAAGTATATTTGCCACAACCTATTCGGAACTTATTCATTTTCATTTTTCGTTACTCATAAAATAAATTTTATAACTGCTACAAACTTCAAAAGGAATTATGTATTTTATAACTTTTATACATTTTCTTAAACTAACAAATGGTTACCAAATTTATTCAAACCCACTTCAAGAAAGTTATTAACAAAGGTAAACCTTTGTAGGTAACAAGGTAAAAAAGTTTACCATGAACTTTAAACTAAAAAATTCAACTTTTTTTCAACATTATAAGAATTTGATAATAAATATTTAATAAAATTTAATGTAAAAAAATTATTAAATCAAAACACTTGAACATGAAGATGATATTCCCAACTAAGGAATTTTTGGGCCATTAACGGATGATTTAGTTCAGAAACAGAATTTTATGAAAAAGAAGTTACATACAGATTTAAATCGGCCGTTACAGATTATCATTTGTCTTATCCAAAGTATTGGGGATTAACCCCTTATTTCCGAAGCGTCACGAAAAAACATCTACATGCAAACTCCGGATAGGTGTTGTTTCGTGACTCTCCTGGTGAATAAGGTGGGGAAGATAGCTTCGCGGTTGTTGGGGTTCATTGGGGGAGGGGAGAAAATAGGATTGTCAGTTAACATCAATTAGTTTCCTCCCCTTGCATTGTTGAAAAGTCTTCTCCTAAGGTTGCTATTCTTAACTTTAAAAATTGTAGGCAAGGTTCTTAGAGAAAGCGCCAAACACCAAATTTTATCTTCTAATGCAAACTTCATGGAAAGACATTGTTTTAAATCAATAAATGGACGTATCCTGTGCCATAACGAAATGCTTCACAGCCCTTTTTTATAAAAAAATAATAATAAATAAATAAATAAATAAATGTTTTTCTGACTTGATGTTAAAGTATTTACAATTATTTAATCAATAAGAATTTATAATTGTCTCAAATTATAATTAAAACTAAAACATAGCGTTTTTTTTTTCTTCTCGGGAATTCCTAAGAGCTGCTATACTTTAATAATTCTTTTCTCTTAGCCACAAGAGTTTGTCATAGTGCAACCGTTAAGCAAACTTCGAATAATTATGGAACATATATTAATTTCTTCGGTTTAATAATTTTTCTTTGCATTAACACTTTAAATTTCAAAACGAAATTATAATTTTTTTCATATCACATTATGAAATTTTATTTTTGAAGCAAAAAAAAAAAA
>NC_092209.1:57406726-57449280 GCF_043381705.1 Parasteatoda tepidariorum | reverse complement strand
ATTTTTTTAAAGTTTGCCTTTATTTTCACACACAGTTATTTTGATCTAAAAGAAACAATTTTCTTTAATTTTCAATTTTTACAATTTCTTTAATTTTGAAAATCAATTTCGGATAACTTTTTTACATGTATGAAAATAAAATTTTTGTTCAAATTATTATATTCATATTTCATATTTTAGTATAAATATAATTCTGATAATCTAACAGAGTTTTTTAGAAACTATCATACTGTTTTTTATAATGAAAAAATACTGAAATAAGTTATAGATGGTAATTTGAGTGCAAGAAAAAGTATATATAAAAGGAACACCGGTGTCTCAACTTCGTCAAACGGTTAAAAAATAAAATCTAGTATTTTTTGGGGACTGTTCAACTGATCATTTCGAGCCATGGGTATTCTCATTTATAAAACTAAGATAGCTAAATTGTTCAGATTCTGCAAAATATTAATCTTTAAACTTTAATCTTTAAGATTGAGCAAAATTTTATAATTTAATCTTTAAGATTCTGAAAAATTTAATGCAATATACTATTAAAAAACTATTTAATAAAAATCTCCATTTAATAAAAAATAATAGATTATTCAAATTATTTTTAAGTTAAATAAAATTTGAGTAAAGAAGTAAAACAGAGAAATTTGTGAGGTATGGTATACATATTATTTAAAGCTAAATTAATTATTCAGGAATTCTTTGAAATAATGCAATGTAATAAAAAATTTATTGAAGAGCAATTTTTATCTAAACTTTTTACATTTTATGATTTTGTGAAAAAAATCGAGTAAAAAAAAAACAATAGAAAAGATGTGAAAAGAAAAAAAAAAGAAGGAAGGAAACTTTTACAATTCTAGTTATTCGTCGCCAAAAAAGTGCTGAACTAACGTTTTGGTAAATGGGGTGTTTTAAACTTATCCAACAATTTGTTGCTGCATGCATTTTCCCCCCACTTGACTGAGTTTCAATGAAGAGAAAGGAGAATCATTTACACCCCTTTTACTTATCTCACTGGGTGGGAACCGTGGTCGAGTTCAAGTGAAAAACTTTCCTTCTGAAAACTGCCGTAACAGGGGAACTCAAAATCTCAGACCCTACCGGAATGAAAGAGTTAAAATCATCACACACTAAAGATGAAAGTAACAGAAATTTACATATCAATATTTACCTAGATTTATTTTATGTCATAACTTTACTCAATAAATCTACCACTATTTTCTGAAACATACTTTTCAAATCCAAGTTATCACAACTACCTGAGCTGGTGGTAGGTAGTTTAACAACTGGAGGCTCAGTTTAAAATAATGTACAATAGATTAGATGAAAGTTTCACAAAAGTTGCTTGTTCTTTGATTGATCTGCTGAAGTAGAGAACATCTCAAATTTCTTATTTGTGAATAATAAATATAAAAATTGTTTAGGTTTAGAAACAGCACCACAACTGTTTTTGTTATACACTACTCCAGAGTGCAAACAATAAAATAATAATTTTGAATGGTTTTAATATCATAACTTCATAGCAAGATTTTAACCTAAGTATCATTGAACTTTGGTTAAAATCTAATTGTTTTTCCTTATTCAATATCTATTAGATACCAATAATTACTAATGTAATTTTTTGAGTTTCTACCATGCCAGTTTTAACCCTTAGATTTAATTATCCTGTTAGAAACCAGCCAACCCTGCTTTCAACACAAGTAAAATAAATTTAGAATGATTTTGTCAATGGTATAAAACAGAAAAAAAAAATCATATTTTCTTTGATTGCTATATACAGGCCCGTATAATGTATATGAACACGCTTCGCAGAAAAATTTATCACCAGTGCGGATTTCTATTACTAAAAAAGAAGAAATATTCACTTCTTCCAAGAAAGTTTGTCGTTTTCAAATTCTCAAGGGGAAAAAGATTCATTTTTAGACTTTTTCCTACGAATATAAACGTAATTTAAAATAACCTACACATGATTTAAGATCACACACTCCAATTCTTATTTATGCAATTTAAGATTGCACATAGCATTTCGCATTTTTAAGATTATATCAAATATCAAGTTTTTTATTCACGATATTTAAAACCTGCTATTATGATTCATGTTCGATTGACATTAGTATTCCTAATAATATAATTTCAAAATTAAACATGGAGATTCTCATTCACATGATTTTAAAGTCAGACATCAAGATTCATAATCCCGATTTTAAAATCGAATATAGAGATTTTACGGGATTTCAAAATCAAACCATTTTCAGCCTTTTTACCCTTCAAACTCACCCCTGAGGTATAAATCAACATAAAATTCTATAAAAATTAAAAATTTCAAACTCGTTTTTCCAAAGTGAGGTGGCGCCGAAAAGATTGAAATTAGTTACACGAGTTTAACAATGTAAGCATAAGGCTTCTTAATTGAAATTTTGCATTCACAGAAAGTAGTTCATTTTATTTAAGTCTGGATACATACATATTTTTTATTTTGATATCAGCCTGGTGTGGTTATAACTTTTAAGAGGTCTATTTTTGTAGTAAAAAAAAATATTAAGAAAATTTCTAAATCACGTAAAAAATTATGTAAGAAATATTCACTTAATTTCAAATTTAATAAAAAAATCATTTTAAGCTCAGAAAAAAACAATTACTAGTGGTTTTATAAAATGACCAATTTTATGAACTTGAATTCTGAAGCGAGAAATTTCTATGTTGATCAACCCCTATATATAAATAAAAAAAACCTGCCTTCCTAATTTTTCTATCTCTTTTCTATAATTTTTGAAAGATTTAATTCTTCAATTCTATAAAATGAATGAACAATTTTAAGATAACTACAATTGAATCAAATATAATTATTGATTTCTATATATTTTCAAAATTAGCAACATCTAAAAACTAATGAGCTCTTTAATGATACTCAGTTGGGAAAGATAGCAAAAGAAGTTTACAAGCTGATTATATTTGTAAAAATCTAACATTACCTGAACAATATTTTCTTTAAATAAAATATCATATAGGTAATAAAGGTAGATTTCTGTATTAAGAAAATCTGCATCACAATGATTCTCAAGTTTAACTTCCAGGCAGTAGCAGTGAAGAAACAAAATAAATAAAAAATACACAAAGGCCTTAATTTTAAGACTATATCTGGTAGCCACCTCTGAACAAACGATTTTGTTCATTTCCTAAATTTTTTGTAAGTTCAAAAGCCCTTCAGCATCTTGGCAATTAGAATTGGACATACATCAATTCAGAAATAGCCTTTATATCTAATTTACTCAACTTTCTAACACTTTTTAAGGTAAGACTGAGACACCATGAGACAACAAATATAGAACACATGGTAATTCAATATAAGTTAGGGCAAATTCTACATATTTCTTGGCAATAGTAGTGGTCGCGTTTTGAAGGTAGATTAATAACTCTTCTTTTAATATTTAAAAATGAGAATAGCTACAAAGCTAATTATATCTATATTTTCAAAACGATTGTTTATTTTCGCTAGAATCAACTTTAATAAATTATTTTATGAACTGAATAAGCTAATTCAAGACAGACATTTTATTAATAAACTGAAAACATTAAATATTAACTTCTTACATTTTTTCGCAAACTTAGTGACTAAAAAGGTAACCTCTGCTATTAATAATATTATTAGTAAGTTTTAATATTATTAGTAACGGCTATAATAGAGAGACATAACTCTAAATGGGCTTGCAATTTTCGACAAAATATAGAAGCCCAAAGCAATAAATTATTATAATACAGTTCAGTAGAGAATTTTTAAGTGATTAATTGATGGAAAACGTTACACAAGTCCATAGATAATTTCCAGCAATTAATAAATACCTAATAGAAATTCTCTGTAATTAACTATAAATATTACTTTATAAGAGACCACATTTTATTTTTAAAAAATGCATAACCAAGTCAAAGATGTAATAGAATTTAAATAATCTGAAGCTATAGAAATATTTTTTTCAAGAAATCGTTTTTAATCTCATTCACTAGATTACCATTTTCAAACAGATTAAATTATCAGACAAATACACCAAAAAACAGAACAAATTTAGCTTCTGATGATAAAATATCTACGATAACACAAAACATATTACCTTTTTTTCTAATTTTTGTTAAAAATATCGTTTACCCTGTCGCCAGGCCAATTACATAAACAAAAGACAAGCTAAAGCTAATGGATTTAGTTTGAGCACAGGGTTTGAGTCTGCGTTAATTATCTTTTGTGCTGCGTTGCGACTGTTTTACGCAAGCGTGAATAGCGAAATTCGATTGGTCTATTTAAACTTTTGAAATATTTTCACTGCATGCGATTCAGGACGATGACCCTGATTAGTACGGGTATATCGGAGGTGCGTGGATTACATGCAGTAAAAATCACCCTTAAATAAACAAACTAAGAATTAAATAATAATATTAGGCTAAAGTGTATATTGCTTTCTGTAAGAAATGATGATTACTGAATCTCATATTATTTTGACTAAGAATCTCATATTATTTTGACTTTAAATCTTCATATCAAGCTTCTGATTTTGGTAGCAAAACACTTTGTCAGAAAATATAAATATCTGAAATATTGCGCTCAGTATTATATTTCAGTGTCCAAATCATGACTCTTATCAAATTAGTATTCAGTGTTCTTATTTGATTCAGAATGATGCTAGTAGCCTAAATTACTTATCTTTTTTTTAAATATAAGCGAGTATAAAAGACATGGAGTTAAATTCTAAATCATTGGTTGCTGATTATGATTCTTCTAGTGAAGATGAAAATTCAATTGCATCTCCAGCGAAGTAAATAACTTCTATTTCATATTTTTAAATTTATATTCTGGGGATATTTCCATATTGATATTTGTTTGTGCCAACTACAATTTCTAACACGGCAAAAATACTTAACATTTGCAAAAACTTAAAGGAAAATGGTAGTAAAGCTGGAATGGCTATGAGTTACACCCTTTGAGGTAATCCCCTACTGGGATTTTTTTTTTTTTTTGCGGATAATTAGCAGCTGTTTTTGCCACATATGCCAATACGGAAATCTTCTCAATTTGTATTGCATTTTTTCGCCAAAAAATTTAAAAACTTATTTGCCTGAAATGATTTATTGGACCTTTAACACAAGAAAGGAGACATTGACAATTGTCTCAGGGCCTAGTTGAAATTTCTTGCAAGGAGTTCAATGATAAAGATTTCTATTTTGGTATCTGCATCAGAATATTTGTCCATTTTTGGTGATTTTCAGAAAGTGGTTTGCAGGAAATTAAAAAAGAATTTCTGAAGGAGACCAATTCATATAACACATACTAACAAACAACTACACATTCTCTTTTTTTGTGTGTGTCAATAGCTGGCGCAATATGAAAATACCTTCCCCAGAGAAACTACATGTTCTTTTTAATTTTTTTACAAGTACTAAAGCATTTTAACAAATAGGCATTTGCAGTTGTTGTGAACGAGTACCCAAATGGAAACATTCCTATAAACCGCTTTTAAATTCATTTTTTCACTTTCAAAAATATTTTATGCAGGGTGAGACCAAGCAAGATAGTAAAAGTTTACTATCTGACAAATGTTTTTTTCATGAGCAATATTTCTCTAAGAAAGTATGGGCGAGCAACCTGGTGGCATTGTAAATTATATAAGAAGGTATGTCCTCACATCCAGTGGGCATGTTTAACGTGGATTGTTAAGATGATAGCTGGTTATAAGAAACATGAATAGGCAGATATGCGATTTCGTGTATGGTGCAGCGGAATAAGGCGAGGAAACTTTAACGGGAATGGTTTCCGATGAGACACACTCCAGATAAAAAAAGATTCAAGAGTTTTCATTGGCAACTGTCTGAAAAGGTATCCTTCGCTGAGTCCAAGCAAGACACCGGCTGTAAAAAGAATGTCAGGACACTGCACGTTTTAGAAGACATTCTAGGTAGGGTGGTTGAACAACCGCGATGTATCACATGAGTTATAACACATACTGTAAATGTGTTCTTGGTATGTGCTACATGAGGAAGGAATACACCCCTATTGTATACAGAAGGTACAAGCATTGTAACCGAGGCAGAATCGGCCATGTGTTGATTTTGTACATTGGTTTCTCTAGCAACATGCGATGATGCTAAATTTCAAACACATGCTCTGTTTACGGATGAGTGCACTTTCACACGTGAGGGCATTTTTAATACTATGAACCTGCATGCCACGCATCCTCATTTGTTTCAACTGCGGTTCTCTGTAAATATTTCGGCAGGGATCGTTCATGACCATTTGATTGTCCCATACCTCCTACAACACTGGTTAACAAATCGTATAACATATTCATATGAGAAATGTTTCTAAAGCTAATGCTGCTGAATCCAACCCCTATCAGGATAAAGATATGGTTCCAGCACAATGGTGGGCCCTCGTGCGCACTTTAATTTGGTTGTGCCAAACATTTTAGATGCAACGTTCCCAGTGAAAAAAATTGGTAGAGGTGGTCTCAAACCTTGGCAAACAAGATCTTTTGATCTTTCATGTTTAGATTTTTTCCTGTGTGGTGCTGTGAAAAGTTTGATCTACAAGTGCCCCATTAAAAATTATATAGATCTATTAAATAAAAATCCCAAGAAACTGAAATGGTAAGATTTTGTTTAAAATTTATGAAATGATATTTGATTAAAAACTTCATTCCCTTTACGGATATATAAATAGGAAACAAAACTCAGCATTTTTCAAGCGCTCAAGGACAGAAAAGTTTCTACAGAAAAATTGAATTTGAAAGTTGGGAAACAAAGCTAGAAAAACTACTGTAGCCGAGGGAGTAAAAAATAAAAAACAGGAGAAAAAAAATCTCCAGTGGCTAAAACAGGCAAATCATGGTAAAATGTATTTCTATGCACTATAGAGAAATGGTGAGGAACTGATATTGATACCAAGGAAATCAGTATATTTACATTAGGGGTGCACAACCTATTTGAGTGAATGGCCACATGCGCAGCAGATTGACCAACAAAGGTCGGCATGCCAAAGTATTTAGACAAACATGTTGACCACAGTTGTAGGTAGTAATTGTTATAGGCACTAAATTCTTTTTATCAGTTAACCTTGTAATATGTTGACATAAAATTAAATACTTCTAAATGTTTAAAATTAGAAACTGTTAGCTACCAAAAAGTCGTTGGATTTACGACGAAATCGGCACACACGAAGAGTGTCGAAAGTGATAACCAAAGTTCAAAATTCGTGTATCATAATAATGTTGTATTAAAAATATAGGTATTTTCAAAACTATGCTTAAATCCGTACCGTTAACCATAAAAAAAATTGATTGAAGAACTACATTAGTTGAGATAAGGTTCATCAAAAACTTAAATGCACAATTTTAAATTTCCAAACTTTCTTTTATTTTACAAAAAAAAATTCCATTTTTTTTTTTTATTTTGTTCAGATTGCTTTCATGGGTAGCAGGTTGTACTTTTAATTCAGGAAACATTAGATTGTTTGTTCCTCATCTCTTTGGTATGCCCTTGCTATAAACTATTGTATATTTCTACCATATCTTCCAAATTATGTTAACTCCTTGCAACTTGAGTATCAAAAATCCAAAGCTATTAAGAAGAAAAAGGGTATTTTTGTGCTTGATAAACACATTTAAATGTTTTTTTTTTTTTTTTCAACTAACTAGGATATCACAGGAGAACCACTCCAAAACTCTTAAATTTTATTTTAAAATCTGATTGTTAGATCCAAAATTTTTTAGCGTTTTTACAGTTAGCAAAATTCATTCTATAGTACAAAATATGACGTTAAGTGATTTAAAGTTAAATCTTTGATCAGGTTTATTCAAATATAATGAGAACCTCTAGATCACTTTTTGAGAACAAATATTAAGTGCTAACAGAAGTCATAATAAACAAGAATAATTTTCTTATAATTTAACAATAAATGTTAAATTATAAGAAAAGTTAGTTATTAAAAAAAAACTAATTTTTAATATGTTGAAATAAAGATATTAAAATAATTAAATCTCGATTGTTTCTTTATTACATATTTTCTTTTTTTGCCAATTGATTTTAATATTTTGAACTTATCTTTCAGTACACCAAATGATGATGATCGGTTAGCCCCTGCAACGGAGATGTTAAATCAAACTTCCAAAGAAATTCCTCACTCTGTATTTACAAATCCATATAAAGAAATAGAAAGCTATGAAAATTCTATTCTTGAAAAGCATGTCAAAATGACAACTAATAAAGAGGTGATGCAACTTCAAGTAAAGCCTTGCTATAAATTTTTTAAAGGTAAATGTAAGCTTGGTGAATCTTGCAAGTTTTCTCATTGCAATCCTATTCAAAACACTGCACCAGACATTAAAAATGACAGTGAAGAAAATGGTGATATCAAAACCCGGACAAAAAAACGATGTGGATTAAAAAATGATTTGGTACCTCCAAAAAAATTTATGAAGACCTATAATAAAATGAAATGATTGTTTATTTTAATGTATATGTCAGTACAAAAAAAAAATTTATAAATTTGTTTTCCTATAAACTGTTTAAAAACTTCTAATAAATCGCAATTTTATTGTGTCACATGTATCCTTTAAGAAAGAATTTTAATTCACCAAAACATAGAATAAAGCCTAGTGTTTAACATTTAAGAAATAAATTGTAATGCAATTCTTATTTTGTGGAAGAAACTGCCTCAGTCTACCTAAAAACATATTTATGAAGTAATCAAAATTAAGCCCTCTATTATATAAATTTAAAATATTTAACTTTCATATTCCAAGCATTTATGTTAACCTTCTAGTTGTTTTATAATTTACATCAGTAATATTTACAGAATATTTAATTAGTATATTAATAAATCATAACTGAAACTTAATCAAACCATACAGTTCTCAGGGTTCGTAGTTGTCCTGATTTTTCTGCTAAAAAATATTTTGTCCCTATTTTTATTATTTTTTGCTTATTGTCCCGATAATCCTGATTTTTTTCTTTTTGTCTCGATATTCTTGAATTTTGTGAGTGTTTAGAATACCGCATTTGGCAAGAATACAAATGACAATTTTTAAAAAATAAATTTGACGATCCAAAAGTTTACATTTTTGATCCAACATTTTTTTTATTTAATTGAATAATGCTAGCAGAAATAGTAAAATTTGATAGTTCCAGTTTAGGAACCATCCTGTTGTATGGGTTAAGTGTTGAGGGTTTTAGCATGACCTAAGCTCCCATAGTTTAAAAAAAAAAACTCTCTGATAATAAACAAAACAAGATATGTAATGAGAAAATAAAAATAGCAACTTTATTTTCATAAAAATTTAAAAAATATAAAAATAAATTTTTTCAATAATCTAAAACAAAATATTTTCACCAGTCAGCTCGCCAAAGGTTACAATTGAAAAGTACAGTCTTCGTGTTAAAATTCATCATCTGCAAGCTATACATAAAATCTTGAAACATATTTTCTGTAAATTCTCTAGATAGGGCTTCTAAAGAAACAGCGGAATCATCACCTATTAAAACACAATAACAAAAATATTAGTTATACACATTTGCTCGAAAACTATATAAAACAATTTTAAAAATAAGGAAAATTATTCAACTACATGATATTTCTCAGTTTGTAGTTACACTAACATATTGATATCTTTCAATTTATATATCTTTATAATAATTCAAATGGTAGATATTTAGATTTGTTTTAGAAAAAGTCCAATATGCCTTGAACCAGCCATTTTAAAAAATCTTTAGGAATCAGATTTTAAAAAATCTTTTCAAGACAAGTCCATTACTTAGCGACTAGGGTAAAAGATCTGGTCATGACAGGGACAGGGTGCGTAGCATTTGTAAAAAGTACTCAAAGTTGCTTTTTGGGGGATTTCGTTTTTAAAAGCTTTTAAAGGTGTTTTTTTCAGCTGGCGTTTTTAAAAAGTGCTTTTTTTCCCCTTCAGTGATATCTGGTGGATCCCATGCATTTCACGAAAAATGGGGAGTTTGCTATGTAATCATTCATGCGGACTTCATGTCGTACCCACGTTATGACTTGCGCATGCGCGCACACTTGAAACCGAAACTCGAGTGCTCCAATTCGGATAGAGAATATCAGATCCTTATGAAAAGTTTTTCTTTTTAATTTATTTTAATTTTGTTCTTGTTTATTTTATTTTACTTCTAACACTTTTTTTGACGTAGGGGGTAAGGGTACTTTTGTTCTGAGTTCAGGGTCAAGTTGAATTCACTCGGTGATGTGGGAAAGTACTGATTATTTCGATTTACGCCCGTTTCTTTTCGTTTTTTTTAACGCTAAAACTGTTTATAAAAAGTTTTTGTTTTTCAATAATATCATTGATTGAATATGAATTTTTTGAGTGCTTGAAAATTTTTTAAAAAGTGCTTATTTTTGATTCAAAGATTTGGCTACGCACCCTGAGGGAAAAATCAAAGAATTTTATCCAATTCTTTTAGAAATTGGTAAGAACTGTAAAATTGTTCTCATTAACTAATGATCTAACTTTTGTATGATACAACTGCCAAGTGGTAGGCTATTTGCTCACCAAAGTTTTTCTTACTTTTCTGCATTAAAATGATCTTTTAAGGGCAAAAAATACTTCTATGTTTCTAATTTGTATTTAAGTACAATATTACTGAAACATTTGTGCATATTGAACATTATAACTTTTTAAAACTGCAGAATAAATAACAAATTTATTAAGCATTTCTCACGTCAATAAAGTACTGCTAATAATAATATAATAAGACTAAATTTTAATTAAACGGAAGGAAAGTTAGAAAATTTTATCTCGTTACATGAACGAGCGAATACTTGTTCTTTCGAAATAGTGATTTATTAGCCTTAGATATTATTGAGAATATAAGATGATGTAAAAGGGTATAGTCTAAAAATTTTAAAAAAGTGCTATTTAGAATAATCCTTAGAATCCTATTTAAAGCATTAGAATTTTCAATTACATTCATTTTGTATAAATTTTAAGAGCTTCTCTAAGGAACATTAGTTGATGAATACATTCAAATAATATTAAAAATGTTCTAAATTTTTGATGATTTTTGCATCATGATTTTTGATATTACGCATGCCTCACATTTTCCTTCGATCCTGTGTATGCTATGTCAGAAGTTGGTTAAAAATTCTATTCACAAGAAACTATTAAAAAAAAGAAATATTTCAATGATTTGAATTGAAATTGATGGAAAAAGAATTATATGAATTATGTATGCAAAGTAAAAGAAATTCTCTTAATTTGAACCATATTCATTGATGTAGATTTTAAATTAATTTAGAAGAACAAATGATTCATGAGAGGAGAATAGTATATACATATAAAGCAAAAAAAACTTACTTTTCTATTTTCATCATCCATGGAAGATATGAAAAATAATATTAAAAAAAATTATTAACAATATAATTGCATTTCTAGGTTGCATATGTAAACACAAAAATTGTAAACTAATGACAGAATAAAATATACACTTATAATTGCCATGAAGATGTTTTGAGATTAATTCATGAAAATGGTCAAAGATAAATCATATACACATTTTGACACAAACACACACATTATTGGTAAATCATATACTCATTTTGACATTGTGATTTGATTGGAAAGAGAATTGGTAATGATAGGAAATTGGGCACGAAGTTAAGTTTGATCTCAATATCAGATTCAGTCAGTACTTTTTTAATATAAATGCTTTGAAACTCTCGTAATAATTATAGAAAGTTCATTTTTAATTTAATGTTAAAATATATTAAATTGAAAACTTATATTAATATACCATACATCCAAGTGTACGAGGCCTGTCTAAAAAGTATCCGACCTTAATTTTTCCTGCGCAAAGTAGTGACTCTAAGGCGGCGCCTAAGTGCACAGTGGAAGGAGGAACCTTAATGCACATGACTGAATTTTTTCACCGTGTTCGCTTGTGCAACTCGCTGGCTGGTGGTCGCCAAGTAAGGTGCTGTTCGTAGTGTTCGTCGGATTTAGTTTTCGCGCAAGATGACTGAACGAATTGAGCAAAGATACTGCATCAAATTCTGTCAAAAGCTTGGTGATTCTCAAAGCCAAACAATTCGTAAGATTCAGCAGGTGTTTGGAGAAGAAGCGATGGGTGTAACACAAATTAAGGAGTGGTTTAACCGATTCAAAGATGGCCGCACATCAGCGGAGAGTGAGCAACGTTGTGGCAGGCCTCAAACTGCTCAGAGTACAGTTAATGTTGAGAGGTTGCGAAATTTGTTGATGGCAGATCATCGTTTGACAGTGCGGGAGATTGCAGAAGAGGTTGGAGTGAGTAAAGATTCTGCACATGCAATTTTGCGTGAAGATTTGAACATGAACCGAGTGGCTGCAAAATTCGTACCCAAGTTGTTGTCGCCGGAACAAAAAGCACGCCTCTGCACATTCATCCCAATTGATCCACACTTTCTTAGCCAAACATGGAATTACAACCGTTCGCCAACCTCTCTACTCTCCAGACCTGGCTCCTTGCGACTTCTGGTTGTATCCAAAATTGAAGACTCCACTGAAAGGATCCAGTTTTGAGAGTAGAGAAGAGATAATGCTGAACGCGACGACGGAGCTGAACACCATTCCAAAAGAAGACTTCCAGAGGTGTTTCCAGCAGTGGAAGGATCGGTGGGTTAAGTGTGTGCAATCACAAGGGGCCTACTTTTAAGGGGATTAGGGTCCCAACTCCGTCAGGTATTCGATATATTTTTTCCGGCCAAAGGTCGGATACTTTTTAGACAGGCCTCGTATAAGTAGACTTCAGTCAGGGATCCACTTATAAAAGGGTAAAAGTTAGACAGTCATTAATGACCCACTATAAACAATGAGATAGATACGAATAACTCTGCCAGAATTTATCCATTTTAAAGATTTTTTAATACAATATATTTTGCATTGTCTATCATCATATTATCTTTACATACAAAGGTTTTGCTTTAGAAAAAATACTTTCAATTACATTCAGAGAAAATTAAAAATAAGAAAAGTTAAGCTAATTTATTCAAAAGTATTTTAAAAAAAATATGACACAATGAAAAATTTTAAAACTACCAATTTAAAGATTCCAGAACATCATCTGCATTGGATTCAATAATCTTAACAGTGTTGTTATAGGGATCTCACTCTGCTATGAATTCTACTTCATCTTCACCTGCTAAGTTTCTCAAAAATTCTCTTCACCCCATCTAAAGAATTCCTAACTCCACACTTTTTAAAATATTTTACAATAACATTTGAATTTACATTTTTTCAGACTTCTACAGAAGCAGCGTGTTTCCTTTTTTTTTTTTTGTAAGAGTTTTTTTGTCTTTCCATCACCTGAAATTCACCATCTTGAAATCGAAGATAGTGGGTTGAATTATACACAGGGATATAAAGTAGATATTTATGATAGTGAGGATACTTCGAGGAGGAAACATAGCAGAAATATAAAGTAAACCATTCCTACAACAGCCGATTATTTTTTATTTTACAAACGTCGCTGAACAGCCAGTCTAATTTTTTGTGTTAACAACTACTTGTGTTCAACTCCATAGCCTTGTAATTTAAACCCAATCAAGAAGACAAGGGAACTCCTGGATCAAGTATTGGGGGAAATTTGCCTTCATGGAGGACTTTTTGATGGAACTAACCTGCAGTTGTGCTACATGGAGAAGAAAACCTCCCAGAGTTAACCTGACGGCAAGGGGACTCTAATCCATGATCTGACCACTAACATGATACCTCTGAGGATGTTTTGCATTAGCACTGTGGTCATATATTTATTCAGAGAAAGTAAGTTTTGTATCTGATTTTGTTACTTAAAATATCATCTGAACTAATTAATTAGTATGTTTTCAGTCACCGCCTCGAACCATTAAGATTGAGTCTTAGAATGTGAAGATCCGATCATTAGATCAAAAGTTATTCAGGATGGTCCGTTTTTTGTGGCGCACTGTACATTTTCCATATGATTTTGTTACTTAACATTATATAAACTAAAATTTTGAAGAGTCATATCTTAATCCAAATACCGAAGAGTTGCTGAAAGATTTTTCCCCATCCTATGTTTGCGACCATGCTACAAGGTTTGTTTCATTTCAATAAAAATTTTACAGATGTTTACTTCCCTTGAAATTAAAACAGTCATTGTAGGCAAGTGGTGAATTAGCACTATTAACCGAATCAATTAGGAAGTGTTCTGCAATTGATATCAAAGAATATAACAAGAATCTAAGATTAACAAAAAAGCAAGCATACATGGGCTGAAAATAATATAACTGACATTTTCTGTGAGTCAAATTAAATTTGATATTTTCATAGCATATATTTTCAAAAGACAATTCTAAAAACTTGAGCTTGATTAAATATAATTTATTAAAAACGTATATGCAAGAGAAAATGTGATTTAAAAATTTTAACTGGGTCTTCTTGCAAATGTGAAAACATCAGTCACTTTGTTTTTTCAAGCTTATAATATTAAATGAAAATTTTTAAAATGGTTACTCACAAAAAGTGGTGATTTCTGTTGTATTAAGTGAGATATATAACAAGCTTGAAATAATGCTTCAATTTGAGTCTCAGTTGTTGCTCTTTTATTTAAAACTATGGATATCAAGTCTAAAAAATATAAAAAAAGTAAAATTTCATGAAGACATTTTAAACAATAAATTATATTAGAAACAAGAAAACTATAACAATAATTGATTGTTCTTAAAGTCAATAATTGATATGATTTTAACCTAATAGCATAAAATTAAAAATAGATATAATAAAATATGTTAAAATCATTACTCGTATTTCAAGTTTAAGTATCAGTAATGAAAAATGTTAATAATTATAAGCATATGCAATCAAAGTCAATTATAAGTAATAATTATGAAAAGAAACATTTATTTAAAAAAAAATTACAACATTTGTTATAAGATATTTTTTTATCTCATATTTTTAAACTGAACTTCTCTCAGTGTACTTTATTTTTCTAGATGAAGTAAAATTTGTATTATTATGCTATTTCTTAAGAAAATTATTAATAATATTTTTTTTAGAATTATCTTATTAACTGCTTACTTCACAATTTATTCTTACAACTCAAAAAGAAGAATTAATTACTCTCTTTTGTAAACCACAAATAAACTAAGTTGACAAAAAAAAATGTAGCTATAACTCTAAAAAATCTTCTAAACAAACCTAGTTAAAAACTTATAAACAATCATGTTTAACATAAAAATACTTAACAAGTTTGTGGAAGTATTTTCATTTTAAAAAAATATACTAATAGTCAATATATTAACAAAAGGAATGAACAAAACCTTTTTTTTTCATTATGCTAAGTGAGTTAAAATTATAGAGCATTACTCATAAAAATGAATTTGATTATTTGAAAATATATACAGATATTGCCCTACTTGTTATTTTTTTATTTTACATACGTCTTCAAAAAGGCAATGATGATAATAAAAAACATAAAATTTTTATATTTTGCTATTTAATAAAGAGTAGATGAGATATTTTGGTACTATATATTTACTTTTTATTCAATTTTAATTAAAATAAATTTAGTGCATAATTAGAGAGAAGACATTGTTTTAAATAAAACTTATTTCTTCAATATGAATTTCAACAATAAATATAAAAACAATCTTCATTCTTGAATTACTGACAACTAAACTTTAATACACACAAAATACTAAGTTATTTTGATTATTAACTTTTATTTACAGTCTTATAACTTAACAAATGACAAGTAGTATCGAATTAATAGATTACACTAACAATGTTGTATTTTAATACGAAGATTAAAATTTTTTAGACTTTTAAGGCAATAGTCTAAAAATTTCATAGAATTGATTTTTAACCAAAGTTCAGTATATTTAAATAAGTACTGCAAAATGACAAACAAGTTTCGAATGTGATTAGACCCTCATCAATAGTTCCATGTATCCAATATATATCAAATAAGCTCACGTGCTTCTTTGATATATATTATATAATATGGTTCATCAGGGAACTATTGCTCCCCCACAAGGATCCCCATCTTCCAACATTTTAACCCCATCAGGTATTTCTACTCATTTATCTTGTATTTGAAAAGATTAAGAAAATATATTCCAGAGCATATTTTCCTATAACAACCAAATGAAGTTGAAGCCAGATAATGCTTGCTCAAACTACAAGCAGAGAAGGAATTTTAAAAATTGAGAGAAGAGCAGAAGATATGAATAGGAGAGAGGTATGTATAGCTTCCTTTTAGAATTGAAGAAGAAAAACTAGCATATGTAAGGGATTGGAGTACACATTATCTAACCTTTATGAGCTTCATAGTAATACAGAAATTAGTCTATATTTCTCTAACTTATATAAGTTCTTTGGGCTCATTAATTGTTATAAAATTTTAACTCATTAATTGCTGTAAAACTTTTATGACCTCATAGTAATACAGAAATTAGTCTATCCTTCCTTAACTTGCATTTCTTCGGGCTTATTAATTGTAATAAAATTTTTACCTTTTTGCCAATAACATTTGAACTGATAGTTATATTTAGGAAATAAGATCAGAGGGAAATTTAAATGACATTATGATGTTTAAATACAATTTATTTATTTTAATTGCTTAATTCTATTTTATTTTGTTCAATATAGTATTAGCTTTTAATATAATTATATTTTATTAAATTCATTAACATCTACTCTTCAACATGACCAATTTTCTTACAAAGATAATTTTACCTTGCTTATAATTATCCCTGCACCCCAACATTCGAAAGATTTTTGTCAAATGTTAAAGGAGAGTTTAATCAGTATTTAATGCATTTTTTATAGAAAGGTTGTAACGGTAAGAAACATTGCTGAAATTTTTAATTATTATTACATAAGCCCCAATGCACTTTTTTTTTCTTGTTGTCCAAACTGTTTTCAGCCTTTATTAAGAAAAAATAAAGACTTTTAAGTACAAAAACCCAAATTATGACAGAAGCATACTCCTGCAATTTCTTTTTCTAAGGAGTGTTGATTAAATGAGTCAGAGCATTTTCATCGATGTAATTTTTATACTGGGGACTTGAAAATCATGGAAAGTGTTTAGGCAAGGGGCAAACAACAGTAAACACTTAAACTCTGCTTCTATACTTTTTTGCCTAGATCTTTACTAAGTTGATGATTAATTAATTACATGACTGTAAATATTTATCAGAATTAAAAAATGATTCAGAGTTGAATATAATGTAATTAACTTTGATAAATAAATGAAAAAGAAATTTAAAAGAGAGCGACTAGTTAGAGAAATTGGATCAATGCATGTAATGAAAAGATACTATCTTCTGATTCTGTAACAATTTGAAAAAATAATAATGTACAGAGAAAATACAAATAAGGGAAAGCGAGAAACAAATATATTGCTCTGATTTACTTATTTACAAGCAACAAATCAGAATTTGTTAAACCTTCATAGATGATGTCCTACATTCTATAGTTCATCCAATGAGTTAAAACTAGACTTATCACGCCATAGTTTAATACAAAATTAATAATTAAAAATGAATCATTGATCTTTTCTAGGCAAACAAACAATATGACATCAGTTTTCTATTCCAAAATATATTTTATTAATATTTATTTTTGAATAAGTCCACAGTGATTGCTGAATTCTTTTGTGACACTCATGTAGAAATGTAATCACTGTATAGGCCACATCTTACAATACCAATAGGCTCTAACCCATTTATTTGAAAATACTTTATCAATTTTCTGTCCTACACATAAATGTTTCTTTATTCACATTAAGACAGTGATAATGTGACTTAAAGGGATATCTGACCTTTCATATTTAAATTTACACACTTAAGTAGACAGATAAATTTTTTAATGATAACAAAATATGATAAGTTTATATGCATCGATGAAAGAAGAATGTAACTAAAAGAATTATTGGAATTTGAAATTCAGAAACTGTCCCATCCATACTGAGTTGAATTTGGCTCCATCTTCCAATTCTTTTTATAAATAAAATATTAACAGTACACTTAAATAGAGTCCCAAATAGTTTGTAGTGATAAGTTCTATACTTAGTTTCTAAAGGCATGTGCATAACACATTCTATAAAGGTAACTTTTAATTTATGTAATTTTTAATGGTTATTAAAGTTAGTATAAGCATTAAAAACAAAATAAGCAAATATGTTACGAACCAACTTTTCACTTGTTTATAAGGACAGATTTAGTGAAATAGAAAATTAATAGTGAAATTTGGTTTTATTAACAAAGCTTTTTTTCTTTCTTAGAGAACTTGAAGGGGGGGGGGGGGGNGGGGGGGGGGGGGGGAAATGAAACAAAAATAAATTAAAGCATAAAATATTTGAATCTTTTAAAGTCTTATTCCTTAAGGGAATAGCAAATGGTTTAAAATTATGAAACAGTCTACTCACCTTTCATATTTCTTCGTGAATAACTTAAAATATAGTTACATGATTTATAAATATTCATTAGTTGACATATATCTTCATGCCTATTTAAAATTCAAGAAAGAAAAACATTTTAATAGAATTAGTTTATTCAATTATTTATATAGAATAAATTCATCAGAAATTGAATGAATGTGAAACCTTTTTGTGATTTTTACACTTATTTTTGAGATTTTTTACTAAGAAATTAAAACATTTCTGAAGTTAAAATATTCAATAAGACCACAGTAACTCTTTGTGTTGAATTTTAATAAAATGGTATTTGAGCATATGTTAGATGGAGTACTTTAAAGAATTACCAAATCAATACACTTATCTAGATAAGAAAATGAGATATCTAGTTATCTAGTTTGAAAAAGAAAATGACTCAATGAGTAAAATGCATTGTAGAGTTAAAAAATGTAAATTTAAATAGTACAGTTGAAGAACTTATATTTTCCCAGCACTTAAATTTTTATAAACAATAATTTTTTTCCAACATGTTGTTTAAATTTAAAACTGTAAAATTATAGTTGTGCCTATTATTGACTAAATAATTTATGATTAAATTAAAAAGTTATGTAAAGATTTCAAATTTCTTGTTCAGAACTCAAAAAATAAATTTTTAATTTCCTCAAAATTTGTGTTGTAAACAATAAAACAATATTTTAATTTGCAAAAAATTTAAACATTTAAAAAAATGCGTAGCAGTAAAAATAAAAGTAACATAACAACATGGGATATTGCTAAATATATTTTTCATCTCATATTTAAAAAAAAATACACGTAACATTCAAATTTTTAGAGCAAAAAATAAATAATTTTAAATGCATAGAACTCAATTTAGTAAAATCAAGCAGTTCTAATAATACAGAGAAACTTCAATAAATCGTAGCGCTACCAGAAGCCATAAAATACTTAAAGATGTCGAAAATTTTATTTAGCGAAAACTGAATAAAATGTTATTTGTGGGTACTCTTTTTTTATAACACCTTGATTTATAGAAAGAAGATTCATGTTGATGTCATGTTGGTAAGAAAGAAGACAAGCTTGATAGGCTGAAAATTTTCAGTAATTTTAGGAAATGTGGGATAGTTGTCCATGAATAATATAACATTTCTCTTTTCCACTTTGAAATTTTCACGCAAATTTTTGATAGACATTCTTCAAAAATTGTACTCGTAATCCATCTTGCTATGTTTAAAATCAATGCTAAAATCTTTTAATCAAAAGACTAGCAAACTGAACAGCTATGGAAAAGCAAAAATTAGAATTCTTTAACTAAACATGCATTAGAATGATACAATCGCACTTGGCCAGAGGTAGATTACTTATAACATTTTTTTTTAATTTTTAGAAGGTTGTGCAGCATTTCTTACATCTCAATCAAAATTGGGAGAATGAATGTCAAACATTTCAATTTACCAGCTAGAAATGACAATTGAATGACTAGCATAACAAGGGGGGAAATATAGATAAGAATGCAGAATGGAATCAATCACTGGAAACTAATACAACAATATATATAAAAGAGAAAGATCCTTTTGCATTTTTGACTTCAGAATTTTTCAGGGAAATAATAGATAAACCAACAATTTAGCCATGTTCTCCTTTACTATTTTTTCAGAATAAAGAAGAGAAATTTGGATAATTTAACCTCTCAAAATTGCTGGTTTCTGTCTGCTGCTGCACTGTGAGCTGGGAATCTTTTTGAAATTTAATTTTATATGTAAGAAATGTTTTTATCTTCTCTTTAATGTTTTTATCTTTTCTTTAATGTTTTTATCTTTTCTTTAATGTTTTTATCTATTCTTTAATGTTTTTATCTTTTCTTTAATGTTTTTATCTTTTCTTTTATGTTTTTATCTCTTCTTTTGCATTCCTGTCTTCAGAATTTTTCAGGGAAATAATAAACAAACCTACAATTTAACCATGTTCTTCTTTACTATTTGAATAGATTTCTCAGAATAATGAAGAGAAATTTAGATAATTCAACCTCCCAAAGTTGCTGGTTATGTTCTACCATTGAATTGTAAGCTGGGAATTATTTTGAAATTTAGAAAGTTTTTATAGATTAGAAATGTTTTTATCTTTTCTTTAAAAAAATAGACTTATAGATAGAATTGATGTTCAGAAAACAAAAATTACTTCGAATAATCGAAAAACTGGACTTATTGAACTTTGAGTAATGAAAAACATTTCAATGTTAAACCTGAAATTTTGCTGGAGTTTCAACAATACTTTAAATTATTGAAACTGTGAGTTACAGATGTTAAGAAGTTTGACTGTATTTGTTAAAATAACATGTAGTATCATGTACATTTACTCCAATTTTTATTAAATTTTAGAAATTAAAAACTGGCTGTTAAGGATGTAACATGTTGTGTTATGTTAGTAACACCAATTCTTTTTTTTTTTTTTCTTTTTTTTTTTTCAATTTTAAACTTATGTAAGTTACTAAAAATTGGAGCAAGTGTAAATGACACCAAGAGTTATTTTAACAAAAATTATAAATTGAATAAAAGAAAGGGAAACAAATGTTATACTCCTGATGATTCTCAAATAATTGAAAATCAGTATTCTTTGTTATTTATCTAAGAATGCAATTTTTGTTTATTTCAAATTCAAATAAAAAAAAAAAAAGGAGTCAAGGGGTAAAAATTTATATTACTTGATTTTTTAAGTTTCATAAGAAGCTAAGTTTGTTAAAAAAACTAAAAAAGAAAAAACTACATTAGATCAAGAAATCTAAAACAAAAATGAAAAAAAGTTTAGAATAGAAGTGATCCAATTTGTTTTCTAAACTAAGTTGCTCAATTATGAGTTTGATAGTTTTTAAAAGTAAAAGATGATGAGTAAAGATATGTTATTTAACAAGTGACAAATACAAAGATAATACTAACCTTTTACTCTGGATAATTTCAGAAAATGAAGCGCCTAAATGAATGCAAGATGATGAAGCGGAATGTATTAGTAAAACATTTTCTTTACTGTTGACTTGATCTACTGATAAGAATTTTTTCCCCGACAGTCCTTCACTTAAATAATGATGGACATAAATTTTGAAACGGTCTTCATTAAAAGTTTCCATAACAACAGACTTTACAGCTAAATAATTGGCCATCAAATGAACTGAAGTCATAATAATAAAGAGAAACCATATGAATCTGAAACAAAATATTATTTTATAAGTTTCATGTTTTTAATGATTTTCAGAATGAATTTTTTTTTCCAAATTACAAATTTTGGTTTTCAAAAAAAAAAAGAGTTAAATTTTATTTTTAATTTAGCCCAAAAAGAGATACTTGAAGAGTTCAAATAGTAACTTTTTGAAACCTTGGCTTTAAATTAGTTGATTGACTATAAGTAATAAATTACTGCAACTTGCTTAGGTAAATTGAATGCAGCAAGAAAATAATTTTTATTGGAGATTGAAATGGGCTACAGGTGGCATAGAGCAGTGACGGTGGCATCTCTACCTATGGAAACACTTCGCATTCTTTCACCATTAGCGTGTGGTGAGTCATAAGAGGAGGTTTCCTTCTTGAGTTTTGAATAGATTAAAAACTTTTAAGTTACGAAACTATATGGAAATAAAGACTACATTGAACATAGTTCTAAAAGGAAGCGTTGTAGGAATTGTAAAAATGCTTTAAATAATTAAATACGAAAAATATTAAGAAAGGGGAAAATATCATAGTGCATTAATATAGAACTGGGAAGAGGAGGAAAGTGGAAGGGGGAGGGTCAAGTCATGGAACTGGTCTCCTCCCAAGATGGTATATTCGAGTGTTGCAATCGCGAATAGTCAGGTTCAACAAAGGAGTTTAAAATAAAGTTATATTTTTAAACATTTAGAGATTAAAAACCGACTACTCAACTCAAAATGTATTTTAACAACTATGGTAGAACTAGCTAATCACAACATACATCCAAAACTAAATTTAATTTTTTTTATATTTCTATCTCTCC
This sequence comes from Parasteatoda tepidariorum, assembly GCF_043381705.1. Lineage (NCBI taxonomy): Eukaryota > Metazoa > Arthropoda > Arachnida > Araneae > Theridiidae > Parasteatoda > Parasteatoda tepidariorum. The sequence goes on along the minus strand of NC_092209.1, from coordinate 57,426,876 downwards.
TTTATTTACGAATTTAAATTGAATTAAATAAAAATGTAAAAAGGTAGAAAAAAATTTATAGTTCTTACAATAAAACTGATCAATGCATCATAAAAGCAACTGAATGCATAGAATCAGATCATAAAACTTAATTTTTTTTCCATTAGCTTTTAAAAGTTGTTATGTAGTTGATACTGAACCACAACAAACATACAGTATTGTTTCTTCATAAAAAAAATTTTAAAAAATAAAAAAACTCTAAAAGTATCTTAATTAAATGTGTTTTTTGAAAAAGGAATGTTACTTTCATAATTAAATTATAATACAGAGCCCTTCGCCTATTAAACTGTCATCATTCTAAGAACATTTGATTTTATAAACCGGAATGTCTAAATGCCTGGAGAAAAAAATTTCAAGTTAAACTTTACAATAACACATAAAACTATAACTTAATTTAAACTCTAAACTATACACTTATATTTTATCTTTGCCAAATCAACATTTGAAATTTGAATTAAATATTGGCTGCGATATTTTAATTAAAAAGGGTTTTTAAATATTGACATGTTTGTCTGATTAGCAAAATTTAAAATTAAAGATTTAACAGGGTTTGAAAGTTTATAAATTTTTTGTAACTTTCAATATTTCGTTTTAATTGCAGTCAAGTTCATTTTAAAACATCAAGTGTCTTGTGGAAATTTGTTGAACATAGATTTACCATATGAAATGAGTAATAATCGACTTTGAATGATGATAAGTATTCTTAAAAAAATTCTAAATTCATAAACAGTTTACACATTCTCTTTCACAATTTGTCCACTCTTACCTTTCAATTTCTCTAAAAAGTACAATCCATGCCTGTAACTTTGTTCTTTTTGTTTGTAGATAGCAGAATGGAATTTATTATTTATATGCTTTCATAACTGAGAAAATAGAAAATTCGAATTATTCAGATAAGAAAAAGCAAAGTTTTCAATCATTTTAAACATATGCCCACTAAAATTTAATTTTACAAGATGGCGATTATAATTTTATAAAGGGATGTTTTGAGCATGTTTCGATATTGTAATTGTAATGATTCTGTTATCGTAAATTTGATTTAAAAAAGCAAGTGATTTCACAATCCAGTTATTTTATTAATGACAAGCACAAATAAAAACTGGAAAAAAGTTTGTATCATAATACAAATAATATCACATAGAATTTAATTCTATACATTTTAATTTCAAAAATATAAATGTCCTATTAGAACAAAGAAGAATACTCACAATGAGTTTTCCGATATTAAAGGTATCAAAACTAAATTACACAGTAATGCACACAAATTGACTAAAGTTTCCTGACTACCATCTTTAGCAGATACATCAGCCATATTGTTTTTTCTAGCCTGATGTTGAGTTAAGGCAGCCCTAGTACATCCACCTGCCACACCAACAATAGCCTGTAAAAAGTATGGAAAAAAAGAAAGCTTAAGAGAGTTTAAAGATTGAGCAGTCACAAAAAAAAGACTTAAAAGTTACCAAATAACAAAGTTATTACTATAATAAAGGTCAGCCACCCCACGATCACAGGGTCTCTGACATAAACAGAAGATAAATAAAATTAGAATTACCTTCAATACTCCAGATACACAGACTATTGGCAAAAAGAAATCTTGAAAATAACCAGATATCAGATCTAAAAACATAGCAGCGTCATTCACAACATCAGCAAACAATCTACCAAACAACAATAGTGTTAAAATTACTTTTAATATTAAGCTGTGTCGTGAGTTAGCAGCTGGAAAAATAAAAAGTAGAAAGATATAAAGCAAAACATTATACCATAAATTATGCAAATAAAAGAGATTAGGATGATTGACATTATCATGCAGTCATATTTTTTGTTTTCCTGTATGGTGGCTGGTGGTATGGTCTGTATTGTGTAGTTAGTTTCTGAGTGTCTTATTTCCAGACAACCATTTTTACATCAACCCATTTTGTAGTTTCAATTTTAACTTTTCAGCTTTTCTTTTGCAAGTAATTTTGTTTTTAAAGATTACGTAAATTTTAAACACAATTCTGTATCATTATATTACATTTGTCAGCAATACAGTAATATCTAAATGAGTGATGAACACCATTGTAAAATAACAAAAAGTATAATGTATATTATGGTAAGTTTGTTAAACACGTAAACTATTCAACTTACTTTTACAACTAGTTTTTTCATACATAATGTTTAGAAAAATAACAACAAAAAGTAAACTTTTCATCTAAAAAATTGAATGAACAGAAATCGTTAATCACCATTGATATCCTTAAAAAAACATTGAGCTATAGTTCAAGTACCATAGAATGGGGAAAATTTTTCGAAAATAAATTGCAATGAATTCATAGCTATTTTTCATTGAGGAAAAAAAATCTTTTTATTTCACCAGGAATCCTAAGAAAAAAATATTAAAATAACTACATTTGATTTTTGAAGGTGGGAAAATGAGAAATATGGGAGGTAAAAAGATAGTTACAAAAAATGGGCTTACTTATAAGATCTCTCTGCATAAAAAGGTATGAAAATAGGTGGTTAGAATTTAATACCCTTCCTCTAACTCCTTAACGCATACAAAAATTTTACCAAGCCTATCAAGAAATTAATAGTTTGAGAAAACTAAATTTGGATAAGGATGATGTTCCACATAACTGCTGAGTTATATATATATATATATATATATGTGTATATTAAATTTCTCATAAAATACGAAGAGGATTAGTTCGTGACTTTAGAGTTGCTTAGCTCATGCAATTTTTCATACTTTGCAATAAAGTTGAAAAATTTCAAAGATTTGAGGGGTCAGCAATAAATTATGAAAGAAAGCTAGTAGTTTGAAACACCCTATGTAAGAAAATCGAGCAGTAAGCTTGTAAGTCTTATCGATAAGTTTGTAACTTTTAGCAATTTTTCTTTTTCGACCAAGGAGGGTAAAAAATATTGAAGCTAAGTTCGTTATTAGTATTCCTAGCCTTCAGAACGTAGAATATAACATGTTGCATACACAAATGACGATCGTTAAGTGAGGTATCATTTATATTAACGAAAAGTTTGATGATTGAAGAAATTTTTTTTGTTGAAGATACTGGATGAATTATGAATTACCATGAGTTGAAGAAGAATTTGGCTGATAAATTTCCAACTGGCCATTTGAATGAAATATTCCATATTTTTGATGTACTCTCTTCCGAAGTTGACTGATTTAATTCAAATTATCATTTAAATGAGATATTACATATCTTTGATGTGTCCCCTTTCCTACCGTTTTATCCTGAAGACATATAACGTCGTTGTCAAGCGGAAGGATAAAAACAGGTCATAGGCAGGGAAGGAAGGTACAAAATTTATTTATTAATTATTAGACAGAGAACGTTTATCAAAGTGGACACGAAATCACTGCGCTTTTAAATAAAAGGTAGGGAAAATCTTGCAAAGTAAATCTGTAAATTGTTTAGGGAATAAGAGAAATCTTAGTAATTGTAATTGGTTCATCAAATTGGTCACGCAATTCCTACAAAGAGCAAAGGGATATGCCTTACTTTTAATTAATGCATATGTGATCCAAAAATATATTAAAGGTCAGGATGTGAATTTAAAAGTGTGAGAAAACCTTTCGTTTTGAATAATAAGTTAAGAAATGGATTTACAGAAAAGGAATAACGTAAAAAGATTAATTGAAGCTTTCTATGTTACATATACATACACACACATACATATATATATATATAGAGAGAGAGATTCTACTAAAAATTAAGTTAAACTTTCTGCATAATAAATAAGAAATCAAACAGCCTAGTAAGTTATTGATAAAAAAAACTTTAATAAAATATTTAAAAAACTCAAAAACCCTTACCTCCATTTTTTACAGTCAGAATCCAGTTTTGTACTAAAAATAAGATAAATATCCATAAAAAAGTGTAAATAATTTTATGAACAACAGAAAATACTAACTTTTTGGGGACAACATATTTTTAAAGAGCATGCAGAAGTGTGAAATTCAAGAACATGGTTTTCTAGAATAGTAATTTATAAAATGGATTAGGAAAAAAGAATAATTTTTTTTTCTATGCATGCATTAATTTCTCTTTGCTCTTTATTTTTTTCCTTTTAAAAAGTGTGTTAAAATATTTCATAAGAATATGTTTTTGACTATATAGGTGCATTTTTTTTCTATTTCCAGAAAATAATAAATTCAGTATTAGTTCTAAAACTTATTTCAAGGATACAATAGATTTCAAAAGAAGATTTATGCAATGTTAATTATAAAATGAAATATGTTAAGAACTTAACTTTATGCAAAAAGATTAATCTAAATAGAAATATGTTATGAATTATGTGCAATGTATGCTACCAATTAGATGCTTTTAGTTCGCCAAATATTGAATTAGTAACGCAGGAAACTATATGAATTAAATCATTTTTAATAGCAAGTTTTCGCTTCAGTTTTCAGCATTTGTACTCATTTATTAATTTTAATTACTAAATAGTGCAGAACTCACAAAATTTTTATTTGGTGTTTTACGTATCAGTTCAGTTGAATTTTAATCACAATTTTTTCACGTTACTTGAAATACTTAATCATAAATAAAATTTCCTTTTTTTAAGTTTTTTATTGGAAATTTTTGAAAAGGCTAATTTGTTAAGTGCAAACAACAGTGAACATATAAGAGTGAGATCCTAAAGTAAAATGGGAAAATAAATTCGAAAAGCAGATTTATTACAGATTTCTCTTATCTAAATAATTGTTAATAATTTAAATTTTAAACTCACGTTTCACGAAAATTGTATTTTTTACTTAACTTCTTTATTATAATTATTTCTTAAAAATATGCTAATTATTTACACTTTTTATTAAACTTTCACAAATTTTTGATGATAAATGCAAAATAAAAAATAGAGACATAAGTCTTATGCAATAATAACGATAATTATATTTTTATAATAAAAGAAAATAAAATTACAGGAAGAGGACTGCAATTATTTTTCAATATAAACATACCCCTGAAGCCAAGCAAATCCTATTCTCCCTATCATGGATGATCCATCTGAAAATGCATACATTTTAATAAAGGGAAAAGTAAATATATATTATAACAATAATTTATTTATGAAGTACTCAAGTTTCCCTTATCTATGGTATGAAAAATATATTATTGAACTTTTGTTATATTTAAATTTTACATATTAAACTGTGATGCAGTTGTTATATTTTTTATTTAAGTAGTATAAAATAAATGTAAAAAAGTTATTACATACCAACAAAAAAAATGAATTTATAAATTTCAGAGCTTGAAAAAATTATGTTATATAAATAAAATCAATGAAAAGTAAAGTTTTGTTAGGTTGTTTATATATAAATATTATAACAATAATTTATGTATGAAGTACACAAGTTTCCCTTACCTATGATATGAAAAATAAATTATTAAAATGTGTTATATTTCAATTTCAAATATTAAACTGTGATGTAGTTGTTACTTTTTTTACTTAAGTAGCATAAAATCGATGTAAAAAAGTTATTACATACCAAATATATATAATTACTTTTAATATTAAGCTGTGTCGTGAGTTAGCAGCTGGAAAAATAAAAAGTAGAAAGATATAAAGCAAAACATTATACCATAAATTATGNATATATATATATACTTATTTATAAATTTTATAGCTTGTAAAAATTATGTTATATAAATAAAATGAATAAAAAGTAAAGTTTTGCTTAGTTGCTTGTTTTTTTTAAGTTTTTTTTTAATCAAATGTATCCTATAAGAATACAACAGTATTACAATAATTTCTATTACATAGGCTGCAGCTTATCTTCATTTAACTGCCAGTTGAGAATTATTTCTTCAGTAAGTAACTATCAAGAATGAAAAATAAATCTTACAATAATGATGGTGATTATAGAATGTAAATGAATTTATGTATTATTCCTCAGAATTGTCGCATGAATAACACAAGAGTACCTAAAAATTTGACATTAAAAAGCAAGAATATTTTTTATTGCATTAGACTGTGATTTAAAACAAAATTTTTATTATTTTTAGCCGTATTAACACTATCAATTTAGCAAACGTGATAAAATTCATTTTATAACAAACAATTTAAATTATCTTTATGTATTAATATAATGACAGTTTTTAAAAAAAATTGATACGTAAATTTTATTTTATTATCCCACTAATTTAACTTTTACATTTTAAAATATTATACTGAATATGGACACATGTCTTTGAATTAATGTATGAGGAAATAAAGAGCTATTCATTTATTTTTTAAAAATAATTAAGTAGAAACTGTCATATGAAAATTGAAGAAAAAGCTTTTACGTTTAAAAAGACCTAGTCAAGCCATAAATGCAAATGAAATATGTGTTGTATCACTTACTTATTTCAGGAAATTTTATTCTCAAGATTTCTAAAGATAAATTAATCAATAAAAAAAATTTTTCAAATTATAGAAAGGCAGATCAGCTGATTAATTTTTATTTTATAATTTTATAAATTTTGTGAATTTTAAATTATGAAAACTATTAAAGAAAAATTTACAACTAAAACACATTAGGGTGGACTAAGGCACAATTGGCCTGCTCCCAACACATACCTAGGCTAGTTAAGTAACCCTGTTAAATAAGAAACTTGTTTTTTCAGAGAAGTTTGTATAGAAATATATAAAGTATAAACAAACTTCAAAGAAGCAGAAGATCTACAGCTTTATCTTTAAATATCATTGATAATAATCAATGAATAAATCTCTTTCCTTTTTTATTTTTAACTCTACGATAATCAGTAGTTTTAAAGATTAAATTTAGAAGAAATATAGTAAAAATTATTCCATTGCTAAAAATATGCTAATATTATTATGCTTACAAAGTGTTCATTAATTTGTGAAAATATTTTACTAAGGTTAATATTGCATAAGTTTCATAGCAACTATAAAACAAACAATTATGTTTTGTACACAAATTACACAAACAAAGGCAAAACAATTTTTCTAGAAAATATATTTTTTTTTTAAAAATAAGTATTATGGATACCTTTCAACAACCATGTAATAGTTGCAGCAATGGGAGACGCATTTTCATTACCAACACCAACTCCTTTCAAAATAGCATGAGTACAGAGACCTCCTGTTATGCTACTAGCAAAAGCCTAAAAAAAATATAAATAATTTTATTCTATTTTTATGTTACAAGAATAAGTAGTTTAAAAGGGAGAAAAATATAATTTGATTGTTAAGGGAGTTAAATCATTTATGAAAATAAATGGGATAAAAAAAATATAGGATACAAAACAAATACTGTTTAAAAATTGATGGAAGTTTTAAAAAAAGTACTAGTAAAAAAACAAATGTGACATAACACGATGACATACTTAGTACATATAAATTTAAAATAAATAAGATATGTTAGGATAATACATGAAGTATTATCTGCATCATTAAACAACCATTTGATAGTAGCAACAACAGTTTAAAGTACACAATATTTTGAGAAGCATATTAGATCTGCAAGAATTCTTTTACTAAATTTGACAAAATACATGAATTTGTGTGAAGTAAAGGTCTAACTGAAATCTTAAAAAACAAGAATTTTTGGAAGTTTATTTGCAAAAGAAAAATTTGCAAAACAAGATCTCTCTATATTGGAAAATCATGAACACTGCTGTTGTTTTGGGTGTTCAACTTCACTTTATTTATTTTGCAATGCGAAAACTATAAAGCTTAGTTTCAGATTTATTGACTGTTGTAATATTTCAGTAAAAAATACCATGCAAGAGTTGAAATTTTAACAGCTACATTTTTATCTATAAACTTAAAACAATTTTTTTTTTTAAATTCCAATTTTTTTAAAAGTGAAGGCAACTTTAAATGCTTTTTGCAAATTTTTTTCTCACATTTTTAGCTTTAAATTATTAAACAATTGTCTATTTATCCTCCTAGCTGTAAAACATTTAATTATCTCTCTTGAAAACTTGATTTTATAAGTTTGCCCTTAAGTTCACGTTGAAAGTAACAAAACAAAGAAAGAAAAAAAGATTAAAAAAGAAGAGAGAGAAAATAGATACTGACAGATGTCTATTCTCTTAATATTTAAAATGAAATTTTTAAGGATATAAGAAACTTAATTCAAAAGAGATAAAAACTATTTCCCATTTGAACTGTTATGATGACTACAATTGTCATTATCAAGTACTAAATTATTTTTTCTTATTGTGTCACCCATTCTGTACCTCTAAGTTTAATTTTTAAAAAAAGTACATTTGATTGTTTTTTAAATCTAAATCCAAGCAATCTTCTATTTCATCTAGATTAACATATTTACAAAAAGTTCTTACATAAAATTATAATAATTATACATTTTAATAACAAATTGATATTTTTTCTTTTAAAAATTGCAAGAAGGAGAAAAAACAACAACAATGAATGGAAAGCAAACACAGGGGTTGGTGAGAGTAGCAAAACAGGAGGAAGAGTCATTTAATTTTTTTTAAAAATTTTTTAAGGGTAGTAATTTTGAAGACCAACATATGTTGTTATCTCTCTTCTTCTATAATTTTGGATTATTCATTCCATTTTATCACATCACTATATTTCGCTTTGTGTGTTGATTGTTAATATTTTCATAATATTGATCATCTTAAAAAATGAAAATTAAAAGTGAATACACGAAAATACTGATAAATTACAGACAGGAATAGAATATAAAAATTCTTATAGGTGGTGTTTTCAGATAACAATGGATGTTGTTCTTGCTTTTCCTTTATACTTCTGGATTATTATATTAGGTAATTCTATTTTAACAAATCACCATATTTGGTTTTTGTGTGCTGATTGTTAATAATTTTATAATATTGTTCACCTAAATAAAATGAAAATTAACAAAGAATACAGAAACACATTCATTAATACAGGCAGGAATAAAACATCAAACCCAAAAGTATCCACAAAGAAAAAGAAAATCAAGAAAGTCAAATAAAAAATGCTAAAACAGCAATTTCTATAAAACTAACTCAAACATAATTATCCAATTTTTAAACTATAAACACACCAAAAATGAATAAACACCTCATGAATCATAACTAATTTAAATTTACTCATTCCCATGTCAGTTTTTATGTCAACAAAATTAGCTGCTTAAAAATGTTACCTAAAGGGGCACATGAAATTGATAAGACAGATTTAGAGTTTGCTTTCCATAACTATCAAACTTACTTGTAGAAAGTTCATCCTAATACATCTTTATCGTATAACACGTATTGCATTTTTTCCCCACATACAATAGTGTTTAAATTTATAGTTTTTATGCTATGAGTGTTTGAAGTTTACATTCAAGCTAAATGGCATGATTTATTTGAAACAACTTTTATAAACAATGCGACCAGTCACCATGTTTAATGTGCAATGACTATTAAAATTAAGAACAATTTAGATTAATTAATAATATTTTTTTTTAAATTTTATTTCCTTATAACTGCTTTGAACAGACTTCATTGACCAAAGCAAAATACTAAATGTTGAATATATATTTATACTTCATTTAAAATTTCAATAATTTTACCACATCATGAAAGAATCAGTTCCCATTGACAAGTTATTAAAATTTTAAAGAAGTTCAATTTCAACACCCATCAATCTTGGGGGCCCAAAAGGGATCAAAAGGATACACTTGCACACCCTGGAAAACAAATTGATAAAAATTTTCATTTTGCATTTAAATGTTATTAATTTTTTTTAAAATAATTGCATATAACTAGCAAAAAATATTTTAATGGAATATTAAAGAATTATCGAACTGTTTTTTTTTCTTTCTTTTGTACTCTCACCATATTAATTTAAAGAATTTTTTTTTTAAAAAAAGCAGAATTTGTATTAAATTTTCTATGTTTTAAAGTTCAAATTTTTGGTTGCTTGAAGCTTTATTGTCTATGAAAATTTTCATGCACATACCTAAAAATATTTTTTTGCAATAAAGAATAAAAAAAGGTAAACATGATTTTTCAAACATTATAACGAATATTTTTACTGATTGTACTCTCTTGTAAGAAATCACTATGAACGATCTTGACCTCAGTAAACTAAACTTCACAAACCTTACTAGACATTAAAAATGCTCATCTATCACCCAACATAGTTTTTAATCTTTGTTTGAATTTATTCCTCTGTAACTTAAATAGTTGGAGTATAATTCCAAGTTCTAAAATATAATATAAATTAAGGCTTTTTTAACATTCCCTATTGTCTAAACATAGAAAACATTTGTTATTTTAATATTTTACACCATGTTTATTTTATATTAATCTTTTCACTTTAACTTCCACTTTTCATTTATTATCTCTCACTTCATCTTGTTCCTCTTATCTCTAGGGTAAAAAAAAATTTCAGTAACTTACTTTTGTTTTTTAGTACTTCAGTGTTTTCTTGTTATTGTATATTTAAGCAATGATGATGATATTTACTTATGATACCAAAAAGGTCATCTGATTCTTCTACTTCATGATGTTTCTTCATTTTTATATTAACGCTCTTAGCTCATAAAAAGAATGAAACCCTGTAAATAAGGCTTATGAATTTAAAAATATGTTACTCTTTATTTTAAGTAGGTACTGGTTAAAAATTTATATTTAATAAAAAAAATATAACAAATTGACAATAAACAGATATTGGTGTTAAATAACTTTACTTATATATTTAAAAATGCTTTATTTACCTGTAAACTATCCCAAATTTGATATTGCAAATAATCTTTGCTAACACTATCTGGATATCCATATGGTAAAAATATTTCCTGAAAATGTTTAAAAAGTTTATTAGGTATTTAATGCTAAATATAGTTAATCTTAATATTTAAACAAACCATTTTATATTTGGTTGAGAAATAAAAAAGACACTTTTTCTCATAAGAAAAATAAATACATAATGATCTCATTGGTTATATTTACAATATTACTAAACCTATATTTACCATTAGCATGTAATGTATAGAGACATTTACTAGAACCATAAAAAATAATAATTATCATCCCATGTAAAATAAAACAAAATGTTTTTCTACACATTTTATATATGTAAAATAAAATGTGTTTCCAAATAAGTACCAAACTCATTAATCTCTGAAGCAAGTTCATTTGATTTTTTCCACAGAAAATTTTTTTAAGTTCATTTTTTAGAAGCAACTTCTTATCAAATGTGAAAAAAATTAGTCTGTAGCACCGGAAAGCAATAAAATTAAATGCTAAAATAATTAGGTTCAATGGATAAGGCCAAAACAATTTTTAAATAACCAAAGCACTACGATCATACTGTAAAGGAACAAAAAGACTTACCCATAAAGTGTTTTAATTAAACATTAGTATAATTATTAACTCCCATACCATCACCTATATTTAGACTGATTTTAATTAATAAAAATTATTATTTGATATTAAAACACAATCAAATATGCCATAGCAGTATCAAGGAGAAAAAAAAGTTGAACACTATATAATAACACTATTTAAAAATGATATCTAAACTAAATATAAAAAAATATTTTAAATATGTTCAGTTATTTCCCATTTAGTTATATGACTTGTTGGAATCTTTTTTATTAAGGTTATTTTTCTTAACTCCAACCAACCACTTCATTCCCTTTATATATTTCAAAGAATATTTTTTTTAAAAACTCACATTTCATCAAAATAAAGTAAAGTATTTTTTATTTTTCATAATAGCATATTGCTTCAAAAGTTAATTTTATATATATATATATANATATATATATATATATCATAAACAAAATGAAAAACCATAATTTTTTGGTTAAAAATCAAGCCAAGCTTAAAAATCTATTGAAAAGTTTATTTCCTATTTAAAAATCTATATTAAAAGTTTATGTTATTGCGATAAATTCGGCGAGATTGTTCCTTTTTATTTAGTTTACAATGACTTCGAGCTCAAAAAGTGTTAGAACTAAATTAAAATACCCGAAAAAATGTTCCAAAAGATTTCAATCGCTTAAAGTCATCATCAACGAAAACATAATTTCTTGTCAGATGAAATTTATATGATCGTTTACGATGAGCCCCATACGTTTCTAACACATTTAGTTCATTCCAGTTATCCTCCATATTTTTGAGTAATAGAAACAGATCAACTCTTTAAAATACAATTTTTTTCTTGAGGTAAGCGCTTTAACCGATGCAAGAATCACATTTCAATACAAGTGTTGCTAATGTAAATATTTAATCCAAGGTTTTCAACTTGCCGTTCGTAAATATCATAAAGGCCCATTACAAGTGTAATCAAAAATATTGATGCATTCAACTCTTTAAACTAAACTGATGACGTAATGAAAAGCAGACGAATAAAAAATGTGTTAGAAAATGAAAAAGCTGGCACTGTTTTTAGTGCTCCAAAAACAGTCTTTGGTTTTTATGGAAATCATGGTAAGAGTTTTATTTTATAATGATTTATTCATTTTAAATGTGAAAAATGAATTAATTTATTTTATTATACACTTTTAAAAGTCACATTTAATTTATTACTCTTTTATCCCTTAGACGTGTGGCATCAGCGGCTTGATCTATCAATTTTAAAGCTTTGGCAACACTAGAAAATCTACAAACAAGTTTATGGAAAAATGGGCAATGGCTGCGTCTGTGAATAGATCCGAAAGTAATCACAGAGAAAAAGTGCAGAAAGTATTTATACAACGGGATTATTCTGAAGGAACTAACGTTAAGTTTCAAACCAAATTTCCCCCTGAACTGGAAGATTTAATAGATAGACATTTATTTGAACAGACCATCAATACACTCAATAGAATATACGCAGAAGCTGAGAAAACAAGCACCACAACATTTTGCGAAGGTTGCCTTGCTTGCCTAACTTCATACGTTATTTATTTGTGTATGGAAACTCATTATCAAAAATGTTTAAAAAGAATATCGGCTTACCTTGAAGATCAAAATGAAACTGTATATTTGCCTCGAGGTCTTCTCATCACTGATCCCATAGAGAGAGGACTACGAGTTATAGAGATAGCTATTTTTGTTGATCCTTCTAATCGAGCGTGATAAAACAATGCAAAGTTGGAAGTGCTAATTATATTGAAACAATTTTTTGATTTTTTTTCTGTGCTTGTGTGTAAATACTTCTTAAAATGAATATGCTTTGTGAATGTACATTGTACTGACTAGTGATTTTAATGTCTACAAAACCTGATATATTAATTTCAGTCTGAAAAGGATTTCTTGGTTTACTAATTTATTAACTGTAAGTATTCTTCTGAAAAGCATAGTAGACTTCTAATTACATGTTTATTTTTTATGATTAAATATTCATGTTAAGCATAGAGAGAGTATTTTCGTGTGTTTTATATTTGTGTTTGGTTACTCATTATCATTTCCCTTGAGGTCTCATCACAGATACCATTGAGACAGGACATAAATTATAGAGATAGCTATTCTTGTTGGTTGATAAAACTATGCAAGTTATATTGAAGTATCTTTTGATCTTCTATCTATGTTTGTATATTATAAATAAATATTTCTTAAAATGGATGTGCTTTATGACTGTATATTGTTCTGAACAGTGATTTTAATGTTTACAAAACCTAATATATTACTTGCGGTTTTAAAAAATTCTTAATTTATTTATTATTAACTGAAAGTATTTAAAGAGTATTTTTATATTTGCGTATGAATATTCGTTTCCTTAAAAAATCGGATTGCCTTGAAAATCAAAATTTGAAGTAATTATTTTCTTATAAGGTTTCTTCTCACTGATCTCACAATTATTTGAATTAATTTTCTTTGTGATAGATTCAACAATACTTATAAATAAAAAGGTGTGGACTTAGTATTACATTAAATGTGAATGTAGTACAAATAAAATTAAGAAAGCTATTAGGGCTTTATTCATACATTGCACAAAACATACTCTTACCTCATATGGATGTTACAAAGTTATTTGTATTGATTACTATTTGACTAGTTATATTAAGGAAAATGCCAAAAAATAGTAGTTATTTGCGGCCTTACTTTTAATTCAGACTCAAGTTCCAATTCTTAAAACAAATTAATTTCTATATCTATTTTTTATAGTTTTACCTTTTTTATTTCTATGTTAAAAGAAGAAAAAACTGTTTCGTAAGATTTAGTAGAAACTTTAAAATTCTAAGTTAAAGTAAAATGCTAATAACGAGGTTGTTTCTCTTTGCTTGAAATAAATAAAAAGTGCAAGAAACTCAATCTGAACTAAAAAATCAGAAGGATAGGTAATTTGTTTTTGCACGGATTGTCTTTTATCATGCCTTTTATTATTTTTAGAAGCTTCTAACTTTTATGTTATTCTGATAATGAGTGAGAATTACTTTTTGAAATAAACAAATAAAATAGTATGCAAGTTAATTTAAAAATTGTTGAGAACCAAATTCAGTTCTTTCATAATATTATACATTTTGATAAATTTCAATGGTGATAACTGAGTGTCCTTTAAAACCCAGTACCTTTTTTCTGTGAGGAAGCACCCTGCTTTTTTTATTCCTAGGAAGACCATGTATTAATAAAATGCTAATTTTAATAATTTAAGCTATTTGCCATATATATTGTTATTATTGTTTATCACATTATTGTTTACGTCGGAGATTGTATTAATTGTTTTATGAATACTTACAGCCTATGGCAGTTTTAGTTACAAGTTTATGTCCTCTCTTATCTTCATCTGTACTTAACCTTTGTCATGCTGCAAAAATTCGAACTGTCGTAGATTTTATTACAAGTGATCCTGAGGAGTTGGTTCAGAAGATTCAGCTGTCTTACAAAGTAAGGAGTTGATGCATTTATAAAATTAAACTTATTTGCTTTTTACATTATGTTATTTACAATTATGTTATGATTTTTTTTAACCATATGTTTTTTAAAGACAAGTGTGATGAATATAATGTAATGTAACTATTTCACATATTATACTTATAGCAAGAAGTAAATCATTTCTTAGTATTAAAAACAAGCTATATATTTATCAAGAAAATTTATTGTTTGAAAAAGTTGATGTGTTTACTATTAGTTGAAGATGTTGATTGATGTATTTTCATTTGTTTGTATTTTATCCCAGAGTGATACAGGCCAGCAATTATATATTAAACATCAGAAACTACTTAAATGAAGAATCAAATTATGATTAACAATAAAAAAAATTTATTTCAGAAATATATGGGGCTCCAAAGTTAAGAGAAATGTTCATTTTTTATTATGTACGTATGAGTTAATAAAATAATAAATTTAAAAAAATGGTCCGAGGCTAAGTCCTACAAGATACTTCTGTTGAGCAAGAAATTAAAAAATGCAAGTGGCATGTGTGCATTAACATAGTTTTCGCTGAGGAAAGTTAAGGAAGCCATGTATTGGCTTTTAATCTATTGCAGGGGTCTGTTTAGAAAAAATTTGGGTCCGTTAACGGACCCTTCACAAAATATCTTTTCATAAAAATAGACCCTTCAAAAAATTGATTTTTTTAATTGGACCCTTCACAAATTTGTTTATCTTTATTATTGTTTTTCATTATTGTCTTCATATTTGTTTATCTTCATTACGAATAAACCCTTCCCAGGAAGGGGGGAGACAGATATAAACAAACTAAATTTTGTCTTCCGAAGATGCTTCTTCCTTTATTTGTCCGAAATGACTATTCTGCATTCAGCAGTATGGGCTAAATACCAAATATTTGTATGTTGCATCGCTAATTTAGTAGCTGCACTTGCTGTTTATTTTTTAGAATTTAATTTTTTTTAATTATAATTTTACAGTGTTGAGCATGATCTTGTATGTCTTTACAATTTAAAAACTCCTTGAAAAAGTTTTTTCTGCAATAACGGACCCTATTTGCCCAAATTCACGAAAGCGGACCCTGGTTGAAAGAATGTGACATAACTTTTATATTCACAAATTACAAGTAATTTTTTTTAAATTTTACAAAAACGGACCTTTCACAAAATGTCTGGGCAGACCCCTGTATTGCCAGGGCTCTTTTTTCTGAGCCTTACATATTCAAATGTGTTGGTTGAAAAGAAAATGTGAGAAATAATAATTAATATTAATAACCATGAAATGGTTTTCAAATTCTATGCTAATGTGTTAGGCAGATGTTAAGGGAATCTCTAAAAGTATATCTTATTTTGCACTCATTTCAAGGTTGTGGTAAAAAAAGATTACAGATTATATTAATGATTTTTATTTATTGAAAAAGGACTGAATAAGATGATAATTTTGTTTTTAAATATTAGGAAATATGTTATGCATATTTCAGCATGACAATATTCAAAATCAAAATAGCAGTTTTTGAGACCCTTGTAGTTCTAATAAACATTATTTTGTTAAAAATGATCTTAAAAGTTTTAGAAAAAATTGTACATGGAAAGAAATTTTAGGTTTTAGACTCTTCTTTCAAGAGATATTATGTCTAGTGACTTGGCTGTAGAGGTATTCAGCTATGTTGCATATCACTTTGGTTAATTTTGTATAGCTTTTCCTGCAAAGATATCACTCTACAAATCGGTACACGAGTAAAAAAAATTTTATTTTTTTAATATTTTGAGAACTCTTGCTTTGAGTTATTAAAAGTCAAATCAGGTCCCTTGAGAAAAAAAGAGATTTTTTACTAAAAACCCATGTAAGCTGTGCTTGTTTTTTCTTGTGCAAAAACATTGTTTTCAATGAATTTTTAAAGAAATATTTTATGTGACACGACATTTGCCTGCTACAAAAGTGGTATTTTAGGTACGAAACTTGTTTCTTAATGCAAACTGTTTTTTTTTCTTCTGATACTAAAGTTGTTTGAACCTTAACAACACTTAGTAATTCTTGAAAGTTATTGCTTACAACATTCACATTAAGCAAATTTCCCAGTATATTTCAGAGAATTACTGTTTTATTTACCACCATCAATCCACACTTAGCAATTCAAAAATAGTATTACAGAGCTAATGTGATAACTGCTTTATGAAAAAGTGTTATGTCCTTGTTTACTCACGTATTGTATTATTTGCACAGTTAAAAATATCTTTTATTTTTAGGATATTCTGAGCATAAGACGTTCTCTAATCGATAAATTTTCAATATTCCCCCAAAATGCAGAAAGTTTACATTTGGAACTGCTAGAAATGCTTTCTATACTGGACACTGGTTCTAAAAAGTATGTAATATCGCATTAAAATAATAATTATTATTTGCTTCTTGCAGTTGATATGTGATAAAGTTTTTTGTTTTAACCTTTTTGTCTGCAAATCGACATTTCTTGCATTTCCTTATCCTAGTGTTAAAGAAAAATGTAAGACAAAAATGCATTCTCAAAATGCTATCGAATAAACTCATCTTGGACAGGTTGTCCTTATCTTTGTGCAGGGTATTCCAAAATTGGACTAACAAATTAAAATGGCGATAAAAGGGGAAAACTTACCATCAAACATGGGGTTTTTAATTATCAACTGCAAAACAATAAAAATCAATCATTTAATTTAAAACTACTAAAGCTGTTCAAAATTGCTACTATGGACGTCATTGCAGAGTCTATGATAATGTAAAAATGGTTCATTTGCATGTTCAAAAATGCCTAGCCATAACACAAATTTTTATAGCTTTTGCTGAGTTCTGAAGCACACCTGGCATCTAAGAATCATTTTAGACTTCTAAGAGCTCTTGTAATTATCTCTCTAGCTGCTGTTTTTGGAGTTCAACTTAACAGCATTGCATTTTATTTTGCTATAAAAAATAGAAAGAGAGAGAGAGAGAGAGAGTTGAATATATGAAAGTGTACAGGGAAATTTACAAATTTAGGAATCTTAACGTTCAAGTATTACTATCTGTGGTATTTATTGAAAACAACTTGCTTCTAAGAAAGGCTTGCTCGGAATGACTAAATCCTACATTACTTGTGAATCTAAAAAAGTTGTTAACACATAGTTTTTTCTTTTTTTGTGTCTACCTTTTCAAGGGGCTGCACTTTACAAAATTAGGGTGTAAGATTTAAAGGAATCTTGTGTAACCTAAAATTGATTGATCTTTTTTTAACAGCATGTTTTTAAAAAAGTGTTCTCTTAGCATTCAAATTCGACCACTACTTTTATTCAAAACAGTACCATATCAAGCTAACCTTCATAGAAAAGCCTTTATATAATGTATAAATAAGCAATTAAATATCACACATGAAAAATAAGTTATACAAAATTTCTTTCATCTGTTCCTTTCTGTTTTACAGGATAGTGGTGAAAATAAATATTTTGATTTAATTTCTCAAAGAAAAAAAATATGTCAGAAAAAATATACTTTAACTATTTTCTTTAATATTTTTTTAGAAACATTCATTCAGCTTAATCTTTTTAGTTCTATATAAATTCTGTTAAGAATTATAGTATTCGATTGAAATTTTGTTCAATGTTTATGATTATTGTTAAAACTTAATTTAAATTCCAGATTAAATAACTTCTTAAATGGAGGGATTTATTCTGGTGAAGTGACAGAAATTCATGGCTCTGCTGGTTCTGGAAAAACACAAGTATTTACTTTTTCTTTAATTGAACAAACTAATGTTTCTTAAAATATCTAATAGTTATTATTTTTTGTTGCATATCTAGAATTAAAAATGATATTTAATTTTGAAGTTGATTACGTAACATTATATAGAGCTATTGCTGTATTTTTATAGTATAATTTTATTTGCAAAATTTATTTATTTTTACGAAGCTAAAATTTAACTTTATTTACCATATCCAGCAGGGTTGGCAAGATTTTGCCGCAGGTGGAAAAAAACCATGGTAATTACCGGTAAAAACCATCCTGGCAAAAACAGGTTTTTGCCAAGCAAATTGGCAAAAAGTGACAAAAACCTATATTTTCCAAGATAAGAGGACAAAAACACATTTTTGGTACAAAATTATTCCTAAAATTGAAATATATACTATAAATATAAATAATTACAAAAAAATTAACAAAATTATTATTCCATAATTAAATCATAATGTAATAATATATCATTTTAGAAGATTAAAACATTATTGATTGGAAAATTTGCGATTATTCTCTTTTTTCCAGTGAAATGAACTTATTTTAAATTAATATAACTATAATTTAAAGCATAAAATATCTATCAAGATGTGTAATTAATTATTATACAAATAATAATATTATACAAATAATAATATTTATTTATTTGTAAGAAACATTTATTTAAGGATTCTAAAATGAAAAGAGATCAAAAACTTTCAATGTTTTAATATTTATTGCCTTTATATTAATTATTAATATGTTAAAAATAATTTTTTCATGTAATGTATCAAAATTATTATTCTTTATGATTGATTTAAATTTGTTTCAAGTATTTTGTAATAATATTTAATCAGCTATTTAGATAATTTGGTTTTTACCAGTTTTTGCCGCTGTCCTGGCAAAAACCCCTTTTTGCCGGCAAAAACTCCAACCCTGTTATCCAGAAATAATTATTGTATTTTACAACAAGAAAATTATTTTAAATGAAGTAAAAAAGAACTTTCTGGTTTAGGCTAGGTCTTTTTTTTTTTAATATGTAAACCTTGCATAAATTGTTTTTAAAACAACGAAGCCTATTGCCCTGATTTTTAAGATTCTATTGTAATATTTTAATAATGACTAAAAGTATTTTAAAAGGGAAAACTTCCTTTTGCTTCTAATAAATTTTATATGTTGTAAGTTATCATGGTATATTTCTGACTATTTTAAAGTGTAACAAAGCAATAATTTAATTATAAGTCTTTTGCTAGTCTTTTAATTTGAAGGGAAAATATAAGCTTGCTTTTGCGAGAATTATAAATGTTAATTTGTTACATGATTGTTTTAAACCTGTTATTTTTTGTTGTATTTGTATATGTTTAATTTGTATGTGATGTGAACTAGGGCTGGACGATATAGAAATTTCTTAAATCGATATAATCAACCCTTTTATATCGCAATATTAGGTTATATCGATTTAACAATCTAAACGACAAAACTAAGAAATAAATCCATAGTACCCCTTCCTCTATTCAAATGTATTGTTTTTTTGTTTTTTTTAACTCACTTACAGTCAACTCCTAGTCCACAGAAATTTTGACAAAGTTGTTCTGATTAGGAATAATTTTTTGCAGATATTCAAAAGCT